>NC_140167.1:61225566-61273066 GCF_963971535.1 Notolepis coatsorum
TCAGAGCTTTTTTTTAATCAGGTTTACTCATTTAAAGCCTTGTTTGGATTATCAAACCCTTGTTAGGTCAGGCTTCTTAATCGAGAACATTAGGAATACCTTCCCATCAACAACCGCTTGCAGGAGTGTTTATACGGGAGTGGTTACTATAGACTAGGGCTGACCCCTATTAGTCGATTGGTCGACTAATCGGTCGAAAGGAGCCGTAGTCGACTGCCAACCTCTTAGTCGAATACAACAACAACAACAACAAAAATTATTATTATAATTTTTAAATTTTTTTATCATTCTTTCCAAAAGAAAAGAGGCCTCTAACGCTAATGGCACGCATACCAGAGGGTAACTGCCTACGAAAACAGGCACAGAGGCACTGAAAGAGGATTTCACTCATCTAATGAACACACTAGACTAGACAAATATCAAGATGTATCAGTGGACCAATTGCATGCTTTTGCAGAGGACAAGAAGCCTTCAGTCGACTCCTTCAGACATTAAGCACCCCCACAGCCCAAATGGAATGATAAAAAAATAATAATAATAATAAATAAAAAATATTATACTTTTTTTTTTTGGCCAATCATAGTCGACTATCCAAATCCTTAGTCGGGGACAGCCCTACTATAGACACTGGGAGCTCGACAGGATGACAACAGTCGTCTACATATTGCCAGTGTGATATAACAAGGATTACCTTGATTTAGCTTAAAGGGGCACTTCACCAAAACACAACGCTGGTTTATTTGCACATGTTCATTTAGTTTGACAGTTATTCAGAGTAAATGAGTTTGAACATGGCCACCAGTGATGTCATCTTACACTAACCTCTTCTTTCCCCATAAACAGCAATACAACGTCTGTTAAACTTGCTTCTACCTTGTGCTGTGTGTATTTTATTAATTCCAATCTGTTGACAGCTCAATACACCCCCGAGTCTGTCACAAATGATGGAGAATGCGGGCATCGCATTCTGATTGGAATTAATAGAATACACACACAAATAGCCGGTAGATTAGGGGACCAAGCCCTGGTCACCCAAAGCACCGAAACCATGACAACCTCCAGTGGTATGGACACACTCCTCGCACAGCTGATAAATAATAATCTACATTAGCTACTGGCAGCTAATGCCCAACAGCAGGAGCAGCGCCATACACAGAGCCTTCAGCAACAACAGTATAACATGGAGCAGTTCATGACAGCACAGTGCAAGCTGACGAAGGATCTACAGGAAGAAATGCAAGAGATCAAAGACGCAATCAGTCTACCCAGCACACTTCCTGGTGAAACAAACGGCCACGGATGACGTTGAAGCATGAAGATGCAGACTACCTGGGGTACACCATCGGCCGTGGTTAGTAATGCACGATATATCAGTTTTTTACCGGTACAACCTTTCTCAAGCACTAATTTTTTAATGGGTTTTTATTCAATTTGGACCTGTACTACATAAGACTTCCGGCTATGGAACCGCAGTGATTACCAGCTCATACTTCTTTATTTTTTTTTATCTACATTTTTTCTTCCCATTTTCTATTTTTCTCCCATCCCAATTTCGTATCGTTCAATTCTACCCTCCCCTGTCTCGAACGCTGTTAGGCCATGCCTCCCACGAGCCGGCTGCAATGTGGACGAAGCCTTACATCACGTGTCCCCTCCGGTACTCGAGGAAGCAGCCGTCGCATCTTTTCACCTGCACAGCGCGATCTCTCAGTGGTGGGGGTCTGCGTGGGAGGGACACGCCGCCCCCGTCGCTTCCTGATTCTGCTGCGCAGGCGCACCAACCGACCTGTAGGAGTTGCTGTCCACAACGTCCGATCCCCACCCATCAGCTTTCCCACCCCTAACACTGCCAATTGTGTTAGTATGAAACGACCAGCCAAGCTGATAGCAATGCGGAGAGCTGGGCTCGAACCCAGCGTCTCCTGCATTGGTGGCGAGTGCCTTGCCCACTACACCACCTAGCCGCCACCAGCTCATACTTCTATGCTGGAACTTAAAAACAGGAATCTGGCAACCACTAAACAGAAATGTGAGTACAAACAACTTTTACTTCAGCATGTTCAAACCTCTGTTACTCAAAGTGATTCTTCATTTTTGCATTAGCAACTTCAGAATGTTACCTTTCAAAAGAGATCAGGCTCATGCATGTGCTATAAGTATAAAGTATAAAGCTAAGCTTTGCAAAAAAGGTATGCAGTCGTCAAAAACAAAAACAAAAATGGCTCCGTTTTGGGGGTGATGCTTAAGAGGTTAAACTTGCTTCCAACCTTGTGCCATGTGTATTTTATTCATTCCAATCTGGTGACAGCTCAATACACCCCTGAGTCTGCCACAGTATGCAGAGTATGTATGTATCAATATGGTGTTCACATGAGACAAATTTGCCTCATCAATGGCTCTGATCCATACCAGTTGAAAAGAAGTAAATAGCATACACCAGGCTACATATCTACAATACAGGTCATTGGTAACTGATCAAATAATTTTAACTGCAGGAGAAACATGTGTGATATGCATATTGTTTTTACTCCGACCCATACCAGACCAGACCAAACTGAACCATACCAGGCCAGACAGTTTGGGGGTGGGGGGGGGGGGGGGCGTTCGTACCTAGTGATGAGCACGGCGGTGTCATGGTGAGCGATGCCGTTGTCCGGTATGGCGTTTCCATTGCTACCGCGGTGGTGGATGGACTTTTGCCACTTACAAAAGCTGTCCAGAGACTTCCCAGCATGGTGGTTGATCTCGAGCGTCGGCTGGTGAGGAGAGAGAGAGAGACACGGGATGTTAAGAGCTTCAGTCTGCAACGAGATATCCAGCATTTTGAGACATGACCCCATCAATGACCAAATAATAGCTGGCGTGGAGGTAAAAGACGTTGCAGAATAACATTTTAAGCGCACAAAGACACATGTTTAAAACGGTAACGTGGCTGAGGATTGGATCGTTGGTATTTTTGAGGTACAGTGGTCTAAAGTTCCAAATGCACCTTTTAGTGCAGAAGGATGAATAACGCCATGTATTCATCCTTTGGAATTCTACCACTGGGTGTTGTTTGTGCCAACATTGTGTTGTGTGTCAATTGCAAATAAGTAAATAACCAAGGGATGAGGTTGACATGCTCTGAGATTCTCAGACCTACTGTAGATACTGTAGGAGCCAGAATGGTACCTGTATAGCCTCCTGAATGTCAAGCATCAGTTTTAAAATGGATAATCTACATCAGACCGGCAACTCCCGGTACTTTGGATTTTTCCACACAAAACACAGACACCATTCATATTGATCACTATTGTATTTGACCCGTATAAAAACTGTCGGCAGAATGCTTCCATTGTTTGAAGTTTATGGATTTTCTCCATTCAGCTGCAGGATATTCCCCATTTCCCTACCTGGACATTTGATATTACGCTTATGAATGTCCAAGTGACCTAAAGTGAAGAGGTAATGACTATTCCTGGGACGTGATAGTCTTTGGCATGATCTACTATATCTGTTTGTTTTGTCCTGGAGTTGTAGTTTGCCTAACCCCTGTTTACTCCCCAAGTTGTTTCCCCCCAAACAGAGGAGTGGCGATCACAAATCAGGGTGGATGGGCACCCGAGTGGCGAACCACATAACGCGTTGCGTCGCGGCACGGCCGACCCTGGTTCGATTCCCGGACCCGGCGTTCTTTGCCAAATGTCTTCCCCCGCTCTGTCTCCCATTCTTCCTCCCAATAAAAATCTACCAAAAACATACATTTAAAAATTATTAAATCAGGGTGGATGACGTGATGCCAGGCTGCTGTCTAGTGTTTTAGAATGTCAGTTAGTCTTCAGGCAATGAACAGGTAATCACTATGTATTTATATCTGAAAACATTATATTTATATATATGTATATTGTGACGAACCTGATAGGGTACAGGCTCGCCACGGTTCAAATACAAACAAATGCGACTGTCCACACAAGAGCAATATCAATAAATACACGTATTTATTGAATAAAGGGTAGAATCCAGAGGGAAAAAACAATAGAATGGTCGTAATCCGGTCCGGGGGTCAATAAACACAAAGCAGGCTCGCCGACAGAAAAAGGGATTGTTCACAATTCAGGGTAGTCGTCCAGTCCAGGGTCAGTACACAAGGGGGAATCTCAGCCAGTCCAGGGTCCAGTACACAAAGAACACCTATCTCACTTTCTCCTCACCTTCCACTACCTCTCACCGTCGTAACTCTGAATCTCAATCTCTCTCTCTCTCTATACCACAACTCCAACTCCTTACTCCGCTCAACCTACTCCTCTCTATCCTAGTGTTAATGTACTGTGTGGGACTGTGTGTGTGCATGTGAGATGTGTGTCAACTAATTATGTGCAGGTGTATTCTATCAGTACTAATCAGCTAGTGTGTGTGTCGGGAGTGTGTGCATGTGAGATGTGTGTGACTAATACTGTGCAGGTGTGTTCTATCAGTACTAATCAGCTACCTAAGTGATTCTACTCCTTCCGTGACGCGTGATTTTTTTCCGTAGCCTCTGTGAGCGAAGACGCTCTTTGATTGCAGCGAAGAAGAAAAAGACGCTCTCCAATTGGCTAACCCTAATCCTAACTCTAAGCATAACCACATTGAAAGAGGGCCTAAGCATAACCACTTCGAAAGAATGCCTAAGCATAACCACTTCGAAAGAATGCCTAAGCATAACCACTTCGAAAGAATGCCTAAGCATAACCACTTCGAAGCAGAGAATATATGTACAAGGCGGAAGAGACCCTTCGGAGCTAAACCAGTCAGAGAGGGTCTTTTCTTCTTCGCTGTACGCGGCCTAGCCAATCAGAGAGCGTCTTCGCAAACAGAGGCTACAGAAAAAAATCACGCTTCCGTGACGGACATATCTCCCATCCTTCACGTATCCAAAGGAGGGGGGAGGAGATCTGTCACAATATATACACATATGGGTCATGGCCATGAATATTTCTTCTCAGTCCTGTCCATTGTTCTCAAGCATGTTTGAACTCGTATTAAAATATTCAAAATCGACAGATTGTATGGATGGAACTTCACAGATGTGGAGGGAAGGTTTCTCAAAGATAATTGAACAAATAGGCAAATTAGCCCCCAAACCGGGAGAAAATACTGTAGGTATAAAATTACAAGACTAAAATCTAACATCAAAATGATAGGTAGTGCTGTTCTTCCACTGCTACAAGGGACCTTAGCAGTTTGTGCCCAAATGAGAAATCCATTCTCTTCACTGGGCTTGTCAAAAGATATTGGCACTTATATAGGGAGTCAGCTGAAACAGGCAGACAACCTACCAGGTACAATATACTGCAGTCACTGTTGAGTTGGGGAGAAGAGAAGAGAAGAGAGAGAAGAGAAGAGAAGAGAAGAGAAGAGAAGAGAAGAGAAGAGAAGAGAAGAGAAGAGAAGAGAAGAGAATAGAAGAGAAGAGAAGAGAAGAGAAGAGAAGGAGAGGAGAGGAGAGGAGAGGAGAGGAGAGGAGAGAAGAGAAGGAGAGGAGAGGAGAGGAGAGGAGAGGAGAGGAGAGGAGAGGAGAGGAGAGGAGAGGAGAGGAGAGGAGAGAAGAGAAGAGAAGAGAAGAGAAGAGAAGAGAAGAGAAGAGAAGAGAAGAGAAGAGAAGAGAAGAGAAGAGAAGAGAAGAGACGGTGCTTTCTAGGATTCTGACAGTGTTGGCAGAGCAGGGGGAAGTGGGAGGAGGAGGAGGAAGAGGAGGAGGATGGGGAGGGAATGCTCTCCTGGCCACAGCTGGCTAGGAGTCGTAACCCAGGAATGCGTGCGGTGACATAACTAGTAAATGTCTCTTCCCACAATCCCTGGTCTCTGGGCTCACAGCTGGCCTGCTCCTCTGTCTTCCAGGGGCGGTTTTCTGTTTTCAGACCTGGCAACCCCTGGTATCTGGGCTCACAGCTGGCCTGCTCCTCTGTCTTGCAGGGGCAGTTTTCTGTTTTCAGACCTGGCAAGCAACGGCTGAACCACTCCGCCAGACTACTTTTGGTCCCTTAAACCAACCTCAACAGACCGTACAGAGCAAGAATAACAACACTAATACTCCCTACCGCTAATGACCCCAGCGGTGCTTTCTTTCCTTCTTTACTCCTTCTTGTCGGTTGACAAGCGGTTCCGTCGGGCAAATTACAGGGGCTTATATTTAGACGGGTCTCTCGAATTGCGAGCTCATGAATAACCAATGGTTCCTTAATAGGACAGCTATGGTTCGAGACCACAGAGCCACACCGTAATATCCTTCTAATACAGTATGATTCATGTGTAGGAGCCCCATTAGCTCAACCTCACAGGGGAGTGGGTAACCCCCAGCCTACCGCCTTGTCTCACCACATGCTAATGTTAATGGCAGGCTAATCATTCCGGTGGCTGGGTGCACTGGTGGCACAGGTCGTCTTGCGCACCGTGTTGGAAACACTGCACCACGGACCACGACTGCAGGGATTCAAATTTCTCTCTCATCCACACCATTGTTGGATAATCGGGTTCTCAGCCAGTAATCTCTCTGTTTCCTGTGATGTCTGCGTTGTGTTGTTTATACCTTACTCCTCGTACTGGCTGGCACCCTCTCTCTCCCCGGTAATGCATCCGACTCAGAAGAAAACGACACACTGGAAACGTGATACCTTTCCTTGATGTTGATGTTTATTTCCATAAACATAGCTTCTGTACCAGATGGAAAACAGTTCTGAAAAGTCTTTGAAGGTCTATTGAATTCCTTAATTCTACCAGTCTCTCCTGCTATCAGTTCGATGGTGGTTGAGGCCTAGTGGTTAGTCAAAAGCCTTCCCTGTTAGCCGAAGCTAGCGATCTCGTGGCATTCCCCCTCCCCCACCCTCCGGCTGTCGGAGGGTGAAAATGGATCTCTGCTGTCTCTCTCAACGTCCCTACGTGTCAGCTTTGCATCCTAGTCTGACTCAACCGGGAAGAACCCCCAGCTATGGAGTGTATTTCCCTAGCAACGGCTGTTAGCCATAGCAACGGCTCTCTCTCTCTCTCTTAACTGTTACTATAGCAACAGTGGTGACACCTATGACCCAAATCTACCCCTACCAGCGGCCTGCTATCTCTGTTGATATTAACACCTCGGCCGATGACCTTGGCTCTATCACTCACACACCCTGCTCTGTGGCTCTCCCACCGCCTAGCTGAGTGAAGACACACACCGGCTGTCTCCTCTTTTAAGATCTATAGATCTGTCAGAGTAGATGTCTGCTGTCATCTACAGATATTTACATTATATACACATATGAAAAACAAGTGCTTCTATAACCACGTACCACCTCCCTTCACCATCATCTGCACCTTTGTTTACACTCTTTATTCCTATTTCCTCATATTTTTATATTCAGATAAAATTTTATCGCTTATATTTATGTTTTTCTACTATTACCCTGCTCATACCTGTACCTCCCCTCCCCCTCCCCCACCTGCATTTCTCCATGGGTATCAATAAAGGAATATCTCATCTTATCAAATCGGACTCAATTCTAGAGTAAGGAAGAATAGTATAATCTTATCAAACTGTTAAAAACATCTTTATTAACTCATTCGGGGCCATCCACATAATATTACGTTTTTTGGTTCGTTTTTCTTTTTTTTCTATATTAATATCCTATTCACTGTCACAGAGCTGTATTTTGGCCAGAAAAGGCATATTCGGACTCTGAAAGTGCAGTACCGGCCAGATCCTGGTAGTGGCGCTGTCTCAAGAATGCAGTAACCCCTGTTGCAGACCTGGTGTCACACTGTTTACGCTCCGGGCGGACTTTTCTGTTAGTCTGAAGCGAGGACTTCACTCGATCGCATGGAATACTTCTTGGGAGGCCGAATTCATTATGCAGTAAACTAAAGGATTATGGCATGGGCCAATGGACATATGATCTACCAGATGGCGATCAAATAATTGGAAAGTTCTCTTTGGAATCCAACCGGCCAAAGGTAAGAGCAATTTGACGTCAATTTCAGCCTGATCGTGCAAGGATTTAATAGCCATCCCCCAGATCAGCCTATGTTGTGGTAATAACGAATGCCGTTATTGGCAATCAATTAATCAGAAACGACTTACCCCGCCCCCCCCTTTCATGCATTCATGATGGAACATAATACCGATCATATGCATTTGGATTTTTAACTGTGTCGTGTGTAGGGACGAAACGCCAATGGATTTAATGTTATTGGCTTAGCGCCTTATAAATAGCGTTGCAGGAATGATCCCAGATCATTCCGATATAACACTCATATTCACCACGGTATAAAACAGCAACCTATTGATGAAAAAAACATTTCTTTTATGCATCTTGAATGAAAGGTTCTTACTATCAATTGACAATGATATTGGATACATAGCTATAATATAAAATATAGATTTAGCTCTACAAACAACGTGACGCACAGTGAAAAGTTGTAATGAAAAGCTGGCTTAACTACAGCGGGCCCAGTCTAATAGCTGGCACCCAATCTGTTAACTAGCTAGTTCAACGTAGAACAATAAAAACATGTTTCAGGCCAAGACTAGCTTTCATCAAGGCATGAATCTGACTGATCTGGCTGAATCCATGAATTTTCTTGTCTCCTCAACGAGGTCCAGACCCACCTGTGCTGCACCAAGGCAGTATTCAATGAGAAGGCAGGACAACAAGGCTGTAAACTGTTAAAGGTGACTGTTCATCCTTTGAGAAGAGAATGCAGTTAGCATAGTGGTGAATCACTCCCCTCTCAGTGTCACAGGTCCTTCACCTGGGCGATGGAGGCACCGTTAATTAGCTAATGTTTCATGTGTTTGCAAGGTTAATGTGTATATTAATTTGATCATTTATTTGCATGCAAGATAAGTTAATCATATACTTTTAATATTTACAACAGACTGGAGCTTCTGATGCATATATGATTGAGGTTAGCAACATACTAACTTTAACTCTAAGCCCGTTAGCTAACATTATGTAATGTAATATTTTAGCTACAGTTGAGTTTTTGATATGGTGATCAGGCAATAGGTAGGTTAGCCACAGCAGAGCAGCAGACAACTGGGATTACAGCCCAGCCTAGATGTTGATTATATTACATCTATAGCAGAGGATTCATTGCTTCATTCATAATTATGATACAATACTGATAAAAGTTTAAGGTTTTTATAAAGGTTTCTGATAGGCATCAAATGTATGCCTTTGTTGTTTTATAGCTAATGGTTGGTTTATAGCCTTCCAATTTGTAAAAATGTCATTGGAATAGCCTATGTGATATTCCCATAACATTGGCTATTATTAGCCCTGTCAATCATCGTTAAGCAGCCTCCTAAAACGGCTGCAGTGATGACAGAAAGTCCTGATCGAAATAGAAGGAAGAGAGGAATAAAGAAAACAGATGCTCACCATATTTATTTATTCTAAACTCAATATTTCCAAGGGACATTCCATTGGTAAAATGTATTTGAATTCGACTAACATGATGATTATAGGCCTGTAAGGTAGCTGGGGTTATGATGTAATGACTAGGGATGCTCGATATTGGCTTTTTTACCGATACCGATATTCCGATATTGTCCAACTCTTAATTTCGATACCGATACCGATACCGATATCAACCGATACCGATATATGAAGGGTTTCCCCCCAAAAAAACTGAATAATTTCAGGTAATTAATAATTTCACTGGATGCATTCAAAATGCTTTCTAAATGTAAGCATTATCTGTGCAAAATATGATAATTAAAAAAGTAAAAATTAACATTACATATCTCTTGTTGTTGAATTAAACCAACATGCATACTTTTGACAATAAATAAAATAAGAATTGGTTCTTACTTGCTTGCCTGGGTAAATAAAGGTTAAATAAATGTTAAAAAAAAAAAAAAACGATACCGATATTTTCCGATATCACATTTTACTGCCGATATCGGCCGATAATATCGGTCGGCCGATAATATCGGACATCCCTAGTAATGACCCTTCCTTCTTTTATAGTTTCCTTGCACTATACCAGCATACAAGTGTCATCTGAATTGAACTCATTGTAACTTTTTAGGAGTAGTAGGCAGCCACAATGCAGCGCTTGATGATGTTAGTAGCATTTTAAACAAGGTATCAGTAATCTGTAATACAATACATTTTAAACATAGCTGTCACAGGGGTGGCCGGGTAGCGCAGCGGACTAAGCGTCTGTCTACCACAGAAGAGACATTGGTATCGAATCCGGCTGTCAGCGGTCCCTCCGGCTTGGGCGGTCGTCATACTGACACAATTGGCAGTGTCAGCAGGTGGGAAGCCGGTGGGTGGTATTCTGGTCGTTGTAAACAGCGACTCCTACAGGTCGGTCAGGGCGCCTGCACAGCGAGGGAAGGAACTGGGTAAGGTAGTGTGATCCTCCCACGCGTTACACTTCCCCAGTGAGAGTCCTCGCTGTCAGGTGAAAAGAGGCTGCTGGCTGTCTCCTATGTATCGGAGGAAGCATCTGATAGACTTCAGGGCTCCCTAGGCTGACCAGTGGGGGGCACATGCGCGCAACGACCAGGAAGGGGAGGGGGGAATTGGCATAACGACTAAATTGGGATGGGAGAATACAGAAAAATAGGAGGAGAAAAAGTGGATAAAAAAAAAACATAGCTGTCCCAGGCCTGCAGTCAAGAGTTATTACCGCATTGTCTTTGAAACTTCGCAGAAGTCAGTGTTTTGTTACATTAATGGAGCAGAGCTGTTTTCCACGTTGCTGTATGATGTACAGAACACATCTAACCTCTTTGGTACAGAGGCAGTTCTGCATAGGAGTGTGACAGTATACTGGCCTGAGAGCCAATCAGCTGTTTGTTTACATCAAGCCGGCTGTACTGTAGCTGAACGCAGTGAAGGGGGAAAAAAGGATCTGCTGGTATTTCAGTAATCGAGTATTCGATAGATTATTCCATCGACTAATTGGGTAATCGGATAAGAAATATTTTTGCTTAGTGAATAGTAAATAATATACAAGAGAAAATAAGACAGGGCCCCGTTCCATGTACCGGGATAACCGAGTTAGCCGGATAACTTTAGCTGGATAACTCTGTTAGCCTGACTTTCCGATTTCATGTACCTGGATTTTCCAAATCACCATGACAACATATCCAAAAGTTTGAGCCTGGTCGAAAGCAGAGTTCAAGTTCAAGTTAGCCTGAACTATCGCCACGCCCCCGCAAAGAAGTGACAGCCCGTTTCCTGAAACTATTCCCACAGTCTACGATCTGCATTATACCATTCTGAATTACGTTTTTGTGCTCCATTCTTCCAGAGGGGGCTTTTGAAATGTAAAATAGACCCAAAATGCTGATATTAAATTCACTTTGTCCTAAATAATGCACGTTATATATACCGTGGCGACGGTGGCTCTCGCTCGTGCGATGTACACATGATGTGGTTATTTTAATTGTAACTGGGATTAAGATGTCTGATGAGATGCGCTGTTTGACGGATTTGAGAAATTGAATGAGCCGTTGACGTCACATTAATGAATGAGGATAAAGAGATAAACTTCATTCAAAACAACGGATATTCTAAACACGGGTCTCTCGTTCATTAATGTATAAACAATGAATTTATCCCATCTGGCCCAGTGGCCCAGCGGTAGTGCTCATGCCTGCCAATTCAGAGACCGGGGTTCAAATCCCCGTGTTTCCAATATGATTTTTTTGAATATAATATTAAGGATTATACGCCAAAGTAGCCTGGTTTTAAGTTAAAATATTATAAATCTACATGCATTGAGGATGTCATTCTTTATATAGCTCTCAACGTGCACCAAATTGAATTATTCCTATATTGCAAAAAGAAGGAAAAGACTAGGGCCTTGAACCCCGGTCGTCCGTGTGAAAGTCAAAAGAAGAACCCGTTACACCACAGAGAAGATAAGTAAAAGATTGACTATACATCAATCAATGGGTAAGAGAGCCGTATCGTAATTCTGTATAACAGTTAACTAATAATTTTCGCTAGCAAGATCTCATTTGATTATTCAATCCAGCAGGCAAGTTTAAAGAAATATAATCTGATTGATTGAGGTAATGAGGGACTTAGAATTAGCCTATAGATAACGCATTTAACTTGTCGGCGAGGCGATTGAGCCTATTGCAATCTGTCAATAAAGTCTTAAATCAATTAATCAATCAATGCCGTTGAGAATCAGGGTCTCTGCCATCGATACGTGCTGGCTTTCCACCTAAAACGGGAGCGCGCATCTAGCCTGACTTGAGCCTGACTCTCAAGTCTGGCTTGAGTTAACGAGACTGAATCCTCCTTTGTGAAACAGGAAAATCCCGGCTTTGAACATCGGGTTAACTGAAGCTGGATAATGGACATGTTGATCGACTTAGTTGAACCACGTACATGGAACGGGGCCCACAGGTCTCTGTCAGCTGCTTGGACCCTGCCCTCTTTTCTTGATCCTCCAATCACAACTGCATCCAGGCTCGATTGCTTATCCTGTCTGGGTAGCCCGGATGATGGTTTTTTACATCGAATTCTATACACCGCAATTATGCATCACATTTTTTACATTGAATTTTATACACCGCAATTATGCATCGAATTTTTTACATTGAATTTTAAACACAGAATTTTTATTTCACATAGGTAAATTCGGAGCAAAAAATTTCAGATACATGATTTCAAAGTAATTATTTTCAATGCTATAAATTCGGTGTCTGAAAAAATTCAGATACATGTTTTCAAAGTAATTATTTTCAATGCTATAAATTCGGTGTCTGATCAAATTCAAATACTTCTGTCACTCATATTAGGCCTGACAGCTCTGAGGGAGGTTAGTGAGTTAGTGAAGGGGGTTTGATGAGAGCATCAAAAATGCCTATTGGCCAATACACTTATCAACAACAGTTTCTTGGGCCATCGTAATGCCTCAGTGATGTTGAAATGGGAGCTGTCACCAACCTCTCCAAAATCCTTAACTTATAGAGATCGGCGTGTCAGTCCTTTAACTTTAGGCACTTTGCAAAATCTGTTGTGCAAGAACCTGGCACTGTTCTGTAGCATCGCTTGCAAACAGTATGGACTTGCTGCTGGAATCCATTGCCTGTCCTTGTTCATTCGCCTCAAATGTGAAGTATTCCCTGTTGCCAAGACCAAAGACTGACAAGACGTCTATATAATTCTATGGACAAGACCCACTAACTGGAGTAGAGGAGACGAGAGAGCAGCAGTGAAAAGGAGGCGGGCTGTGTGCATGTGTGCATGTGTGCATGTGTGCGTGTGTGCGTGCGTGTGTGTGTGTGTGTGTGCGTGCGTGTGTGTGTGCGTGTGTGCTTGCGTGCGTGCGTACGTGTGTGTGTGAAGCCTCTGTGTCGCTCTCAGAGGCAAGAAAGCTCAGCTGCTTATTTTTCCAGTTAGTGAGGAAGTAGCAGAGTTTTCGTTTACTTTCAGCTTGAAATTTATTTGGACACTTTCTTTTTCTTTTGACCTGCTTCTTGTCAACGTTATCGAAATGGCTAAAACTTGTTTCATGGTTCTTGCGGTCTGCACGGTCTTTAATAATCATCCATGCAAAACGCGGTGCGCTGTATACAGTTATGTGGATTAAACGAAGCCCCGATTGCAAATAATTTGCATTGATGCTTTTTAGTAATCAAGTTACTCGAGTTTCACTCCTAGTGCTACGACAACGTTACTGTCAGCTGACATTGCATCTATATTGGTCCAACATTTAAAACTCTCTCTAGAATAAAGCAATACCATGGTAACTGGACAGAATTGTGTGTGTTGCATATGGAAATAGATGACTGACAATCAGCTGTGAGTTGTACGAATTTACATCTAATAATGCTAGCGATTTTCCTGCTTCCCGGCTGCATCCCCAGCTGTACGTCATAGCTGTTGTGGTACCCCAAATTGTAATTAACCCCTCCCTGACAGACAGCCCATTGTCCCCCAATATCCAAGCTCTATCTAAACCTGTCTAACCTTCAACCCCACCCCCCTACCACCACCCCAAGCCCCCACCCCCCATTGTATCCAAATACCCCACAACCTCACCTCTCCTGTCCAACCACCCCAAGCCCCCCCCCCCCCCCCCCCCCCAGAGCAGAGCAAACCACACAAACTCACCATTCCAGACAAACCACCCCGAATCACCCCCCCCCCCCCTCCATGGACCCGAAACCTCCCCATGGAACAAACCAATCACCCACCTTTCCAGTTCGACCACTAACAATGGACACACCTTTTGCCCCTCCTGATTTGACTGTATATAATGTGACCACAATCATTGATCTAGAGCTCAGTTTGGATACCCCCGGCCAGTGTCCACTCTGAGTCATCCAGCTGTAACTCTGATTTTCCTGAACCTAACTTTGGTGTATTAAACCCATGTTTGTTCAAGCTGTCTACATTTGATTACTCCGGGAACAATTCTCCCATACTGTACAACGCCTCACTGTGCCTCACTGCCTCACTCTGCCTCACTGCCTCACTGTCTCACTGCCTCACTGCCTCACTGCGCCTCTCTGCCTCACTGCCTCACTCTGCCTCACTGCCTCACTGCCTCACTCTGCCTCTCTGCCTCACTGCCTCACTGTCTCACTGCCTCACTGCCTCACTGCGCCTCTCTGCCTCACTGCCTCACTCTGCCTCACTGCCTCACTGCCTCACTGTGCCTCACTGCCTCACTCTGCCTCACTGCCTCACTGCCTCACTGTGCCTCACTGCCTCACTGCCTCACTGCGCCTCTCTGCCTCACTGCCTCACTGCCTCACTGCCTCACTCTGCCTCACTGCCTCACTGTGCCTCTCTGCCTCACTGCCTCACTCTGCCTCACTGCCTCACTGTGCCTCTCTGCCTCACTGCCTCACTGCCTCACTGCCTCACTGCCTCACTGCCTCACTGCGCCTCTCTGCCTCACTGCCTCTCTGCCTCACTGCCTCTCTGCCTCACTGCCTCACTGTGCCTCACTGTGCCTCACTGCCTCACTGTGCCTCACTGCCTCACTGTGCCTCACTGCCTCTCTGCCTCACTGCCTCACTGTGCCTCACTGTGCCTCACTGCCTCACTGTGCCTCACTGTGCCTCTCTGCCTCACTGCCTCACTGCCTCACTGTGCCTCACTGCCTCACTGTGCCTCACTGCCTCACTGCCTCACTGCCTCACTGCCTCACTGCGCCTCTCTGCCTCACTGCCTCTCTGCCTCACTGCCTCTCTGCCTCACTGCCTCACTGTGCCTCACTGTGCCTCACTGCCTCACTGTGCCTCACTGCCTCACTGTGCCTCACTGCCTCTCTGCCTCACTGCCTCACTGTGCCTCACTGTGCCTCACTGCCTCACTGTGCCTCACTGCCTCACTGTGCCTCACTGCCTCACTGCCTCACTCTGCCTCACTGCCTCACTGTGCCTCACTGCCTCTCTGCCTCACTGCCTCACTGTGCCTCACTGTGCCTCACTGCCTCACTGCCTCACTGCCTCACTGTGCCTCTCTGCCTCACTGCCTCACTGCCTCACTGTGCCTCACTGCCTCACTGTGCCTCACTGCCTCACTGTGCCTCACTGCCTCACTGCCTCACTGCCTCACTGCCTCTCTGCCTCTCTGCCTCACTGCCTCTCTGCCTCACTGCCTCACTGTGCCTCACTGCCTCACTGCCTCACTGCCTCACTGCCTCACTGCCTCTCTGCCTCACTGCCTCTCTGCCTCACTGCCTCACTGTGCCTCACTGTGCCTCACTGCCTCACTGTGCCTCACTGCCTCACTGTGCCTCACTGCCTCACTGTGCCTCACTGCCTCACTGCGCCTCACTGCCTCTCTGCCTCACTGCCTCACTGTGCCTCACTGCCTCTCTGCCTCACTGCCTCACTGCCTCTCTGCCTCACTGCCTCACTGCCTCACTGCCTCACTGTGCCTCTCTGCCTCACTGTGCCTCACTGCCTCCTCCCCGCTGACCGACCTTTCCATCACAGTGGAGAATGTAGCCGTGGCCACATCCCTGACCGCCAAGAACCTTGGTGTAGTCCTTGACGACCGGCTGAACTTCTCTGCTCACATTGCCGCAACCAGAAACTGCAGATTCCTCCTGAGCAACGTCAGAAGGATCCGCCCCTGCCTGACAAAAGAAGCCACTCAACTCCTTGTCCAAGCAACAGACATGTCTCGCCTCGACTACTGCAATGCACTGCTTGCGGTGTGAGGGGAAGGCCGGTGGTGTGAGGGGAAGGCAGGCGTCCTCAAGGCTTACAGCTGCGTCACACAGCAGACTGTCACAACAATGTCCAGGAGGATACGCTTGTTTCGGCGACGCCCAGGCACCACCCATGCAGTTACAGAGCAGTGCTGACCCCTTCCATCAGAGAGAAACATTGTGAAGCGCTGCCAGGAATCAGCCCTTTTCCTGGCATCTTCCAAGGAGGGTGAACTCTCCGAAATGGTTGTTGAGTTGAGGGCCCAGTGCTGTTTTCTGTCACAACGTCTATATTAGGGATGTTCGATATTGGCTTTTTTTTTTACCTATAATATCCAATATACCGATATTGTCCCAACTCTTAATTTCCGATACCGATATCAACCGATACCAATATATGCAGGGTTTACCCCACAAAAAACACAACATTATGCATACTTTTCACAATAAATAAAATAAGATTTTATTTTTTATTTTTATTTTTTAAACCGATACCGACAATTTCCGATATTACAATTTAATGTCAATATTGGCCGATAGTATCGGTAGGCCGATAATATCGGACATCCCTAGTCTATATAATACTATAGAAATTGTAATGCTCTTTATTTAATTTGAAAAAATATATATCTATTGGATGTTATTGACTGTAGTTGATTATAGTAGTAAAAATGCATTTCTTGTGGATTCATACACCTGTACACCTTAAAGGGTAAGTTACAAGTGTTTTAACCCTAACCCTGTTTCCCACTTATAGTACTATAACCCCTCTATATAATTCTATACTTACTTATACACCTGCAAATAACCCTTAGCTCTGTATGATAGCATGTACAAATGCTGTGTGTATATACATGAATATATATATATATATATATATATATATATATATTCTCACCACAACTGTATCTACCTGCACATAGTCCTTTTACATATCTGTAGATACTATATCTATATCTGTACATATCCTACTCTTACTAGTTATGCTGCTGGCCAGTATGACTACTACTATGTCTTTCTATCACTGTACATCTTATACTACAACTCTGTAAATATATCTGATTAGCACTACACTCATTAGTACTAATTTGTATATTTTGTACCCAGTTTAATCACCTGTACATTGTATATTGCTGTTGCACTTTACTGCTACATTTGCACTCTGGTTGGATGCCAAACTTATTTTCGTTGTACTGTATTTGTGCTGTATAATGACAATAGATTTTAATCTAATCTAATCTATTTATACTGTACTGTCTTATACTGAGTCCTTTCTTAGCACAGTTCTTGCTGTTCTTCATACTGGATACCCGCAGCTCCACCTAGTTAGCCACGTTCCGGCCTGTACAACACGCTGAAACACACACAGTGCACACACAGTGCACCCTAAGAGTAGATTTCAGCATTGATTTCGGGGCTTCTACAGAAAGGAACGTGGCCCCATTGACTTTGCATTAGCTTGTGACTAACTAGCCAGACCAGAACTACGGGTATCCAGTAATCCATAAAGCATGGATTGTGCTGAGAAAGGACGACAGCACCACACCCATCACAACAACATCATTGCCAAGCAGCATTCAGGGTTAGGGTCCCGAAAATTCTGAACTTTAAAATACATCACACCTAGCCTACTAACTAAAGGGGGAGGCCAATCAGCAGAGCTGCAGGTTAAAAGAACACTAGGCCTTCAGAGAACGCCCCCCCCCGCCCCCAGACATCCTCCACTTCATAATATTATTTAGATAACCTTATATTTTTACATTAGCTTTTCCGGGGGCCTGTATGTGCGTCATGGCAACGGTCAGAGAGGTCATCGCCGGCAGCAACAACAACAAGCAACAAGCAGGGTAGTCATAGAAGAGGTCCTTTCTGTCTGGCAGGTTCAACTCTACTCTGTTAACCATTTCACTACCACACTACAGATGTGTAACCCTTTCACTACCACACTACATAATGTTAATCCTTTCACTACTACACTACAGAAGGTTAACCTTTTATTACCACTACAGAAGGTTAACCCTTTCACTACCACACTACAGACGGCTAACCTTTCACTACCACACTACAGAAGGTTAACCCTTTCACTACCACCCTACAAAGGGTTAACGCTTTCACTACCACACTACAAAGGGTTAACGCTGTCACTACCACACTACAAAGGGTTAACGTAGGACGGTATAAATGGTATAGAAAGTGCACCGGTATGAATTTGCGCTACGGTATGGATTTTGACTATACCTTGTGACCGGTAGGCGTGTAGTCTTTTACCAACACACTTGCAGTTCCGCATTCGGGTTCTGCGATCTGATTGGCCACTGACGTTTATCTCTGCGCCAATCGTGTTACGCCTAGTTCTGCTCTACTATCCTCAGTTAACGTAATTTATACAAATGGAAGTATTGATTTCGCCGTAACGAATCATTAAAAAAATATACCGTTAACTGTAATATGTTAGTTTCTTACACATATGTTGGATTATGTAATTGGTTTGTCATGACAAACCAATATAAAATCGCGAATTAACCGGTGGTTATCCTAATAGCCCTAGTTATATGTACATTTCAACAAAGTGGAGCCGCAGGGGACTTCCATAGCATACGCCTTCAAATCCAGCTAGCGTTGATGCTATTCAATGCTATCATACCCAAGTAACCCAACTAATGTTAATGCCATTCAGAATTTATTAACATAGCTACAACAACACAGTAACGTTAATATAATTACATGCATCATTGTTTACAATGAACGGTGGGGCTAATCGAAAGGACTGGACACGGACAAGTTAAACAGCAATCAATTAACCGGACACACAAGCAGAAGGCGACGCATCATTTTTACTTCCGGTCGGGGGGAAAAGTTAGTTTAGGTTCGTGTTAACGTTAGATAATGTACAAAATAAACGTATTTCCGGTGCTTTAGACGTCACTCTTTTATTTTGAAACCCCCCGACCGGAAGTAAAAATGATGCGTCGCCTTCTGCTTGTTGTATTTCTGCAATCTATGCGCAAAATAATAACGAGTTGAGTTATAACAAAGAACGTATTACATGCTGGGTAGGCTGATAGAGTAAACTGTAAATGAAATAGCCTATAACATAGGTGTCAAACTCACGGCCCGCGGGCCAAATCCGGCCCGCCACGTCATTTGATGTGGCCCCCCAAGAGCTCAGGTACAAAAAAAAAAAAAAAAAAAAAATTTTACATTAATATTGGGTTAAAAAATAGCAGTGTTAAAATAATTGTGGGTTAATGCGTTAATAAAGCTTTAACTTTGACAGCCTTAGTTATTACACATTCTTACACATACATGTATGTTGAACATCTGAGGTAACAAAGGAAAAAAGCCAAAAGCACTTACTCCTCAGACATTCTTTGACAATTTTACAGCCCAAAATACAAAAAAGATCCAGGCGGAATAGGTAACAAAGGGTTGAAGAAATATTGTCTGAACTGTCAGATGCAAACTGGCTGTATGACATAACCGAGCATCTCGCTCAATTGAATAAGAAGCTGTAGGGACGCAAACAAGTCCCACCCAAAACTTGACCAATATAGTTGTGAACTGAGACAACCCTTATTTTGTTATTTTTGAGTACAGTTACAGTTGTGTGTTCATGCAGACACATAATAGCAATTTCATTACGAATTGAAAATGGGGGACCCTGATGTAAACAAGTCGAAAGTCTTTCTCTGGTCTGCATCCCCTTAACAATTGTGTGTATTGAGCTGTACTGTACTGTACCCATTCTGCAATCTGTTAATTAAAGTTAATTAAACTATCTTCCATTAGTTGGATGTATGGCCTCTGCAAGGTTGTGTGCAGCCATTTGTTTTTGTAACATCTGCTACATCTGTCCCACGTGTTCTTTGCAGCTCACAGTTGTTAGTTCTGCCCCTCTTGACTGTGACAAAAAGGTTTTGAACAAACTTAATGTCATAGCTTGTATTTGATGATATTCTTCTTTGTTATTTACTTGAATGGTTTGATCATTGATTGGTGGAGTAATATGGGGTTCTGATAAACTAAAATTATTTGTTAAAATAACATAAGCTAACATATATTTTTACATTTATGCAAATTAATATGCAATATGTATAACTTGAATAAGTAATAAATACAGAAACACCATGTTTAACAATATGTAAATGTGTAGCTACATTTATTTGACATTACATTAACATTTATACGGTCTTTGGCCCTTTGAGGGCAACCATAATGCTGATGTGGCCCTCTGTGAAAATGAGTTTGACACCCCTGGCCTATAACATTATAAAGGATAGACTATGATAGCAGGGTCTTCCCAACCTTTATTCCCCAGAGCCCCACGATTCCTGGGAGACATATAGGAATATGATATGATATATTATATATGCGCAAGTTACTGTTGCATAATGTAGGCTATGGCTGCTATTATATGTAATTCATATAGGCTACCTAATACCGACAACAAAATAGATTGTATGCCTCTACAAATCATATTATACCCGGTAGCCAATCGAACAAAACTAATAAAGGCATTCATATTCCAGCATGGTTATAATGACACACCAACGCCAAACAGTGGTTAACGGTCTTTATTAGTATTTTGAGCTGTCCAGGCAGAATTGCAGCAATGATCTTAGGGAATCGTTGATATCTGACATCACCGTGTACAAGTCTGCCAGCCTTTTATTTATCCCATAACACGGGTTGTGTCTTCTTGGTTCGACAGCGCCTCCGTGAACAATTCTCGCTTGTGGAGTTTCTCATAGTTCGCTCGGGTCAGTCCATTATTTCACATCCCATGGGGGGTGTTTCATTACCATATATGGATAATCATGCACGAGCATTGACGGTAAGAACAAATGGTATTTATCAATACGGAGGAGCGTAGGACCCGTGTACGCACGGTTGATAAATCCCGATATTTCTGTGCGTACACACATTCTAAATTCTGTGCTTAAGTACGAAAATAGAACACTTTCTAAGAATTGTTGATAAATGAGGGCCCAGGGCTCGGTTCACGGTTCGGTACGATTTCGGTACAACAGGAAAAAAATATTTATAATTATTATTATATATTTATAATAATAATAATAATAATAATAATAATAATAATAATAATAATAATAATAATAATAATAATAATAATAATAATAATAATAATAATAATAATAATAATAATAATAATAATAATAATAATAATAATAATAATTATTATTATTAAATATAATAATATTCTATAGGCTTGCCGTAGTAGTCAGTGATACTGGTGTAATCTGTGTTCAGGCATCCACTGAGTAAATTAATTGCCTACTGCACCTTTAACAACAACTTAGTTTCACTTTCACTTATAGAGAGGATTTAACTTCACGTGAAGCCGAGACTGAAGAATACTAGAGAACAGATGACAATGGCAGAGGATTATCAATATTTTGGATTTAAACAGTAGCAGGCAGCAGCAACTGGAGAGGAGCTCAGATGATCTGGTGGTATGTTGTGCTTTTATTTTTTCTTCGATCAGCTGTGAGACTCCGCGGTCCGCCGGAAAAGGTTGACGCCCCGGGCACATACAACGCGCATGAAGTTCACGCGCGCGATCCCGCACGGAACGCGCGCGTGAACTTCATGCGCGTTGTATGTGCCCGGGGCGTCAACCTTTTCCGGCCTGGCACACCGAGTCCGACTTCAGAGCGCGCGGAAGCGCCACGGAGGAAGGCACATTTACATTGGGACAGCTGTAAATGCCTAGTCTATATGCGAAGTCAGTCCCCATTTGAAGATTTTTTTAAGATTTCCAGTTCCAGTGTTCTATTGTCCATTTTGCATGTATAACCCGTTATTATATAATTAATTAGAATGTTAGAATGATGATCAGTGTGACTGTACTCCTGAAAAAGTATAGTACTGGGGAGCTCCAGTAGCTCACCACGTACCGCGAGTGCTATTTCAGCGCCGTGGACAACCGTGCTCGTCACGGATCTGGGGCTGAGCGAGTTTGAATCCCGGACTGCAGCCGTGCCTTTCCCAGAGTGTCTTCCCCCCCATCTGAACCCTTTCAGCCTGCTTCTGTCGGTCGAACTTGACCAAGTATAAATGCGATAAACGTATAAAAGAGCCAGGGAAATGGCCAAAGTTAAAAAAAAAAAAAAAAAAGTATAGTACTATGCTTTATTTGTATTGGGAAAGATACAGACACATTAGCTGGTTGAACAACATCTATATGTGTGGTAATAATGCAGATATTGAGGATGGGTGGGGGGGGGACACTATTATTATTATTATTATTATTATTATTATTATTATTATTATTATTATGCAACATTGTAGGTTATTATAGTATAGTTCTTCAGACGGATTCCTACGCCACTATAAAACTACATTATCAATGGTTTGGCTGAACAAACAGACAGACAGACAGGCAACCAGATATATAGACAGATAGACAAACAGACAGACAGACAGGCAACCAGATACAGATAGCCAAACAAACAAACAGACAGACAGGCAACCAGATATATAGACAGATAGCCAAACAAACAAACAAACAAACAGACAGACAGACAGACAGACAGGCAACCAGATATATAGACAGATAGCCAAACAAACAAACAAACAAACAAACAAACAAACAAACAAACAAACAAACAAACAAACAAAAAACAGACAGACAGACAGGCAACCAGATATATAGACAGATAGCCAAACAAACAAACAAACAGACAGGCAACCAGATATATAGACAGATAGCCAAACAAACAAACAAACAAACAGACAGACAAGCAACCTGATATATAGACAGATAGACAAACAAACAAACAGACAGACAGACAGACAGACAGACAGACAGACAGACAGACAGACAGACAGACAGACAGACAGACAGGCAACCAGATATGACAGATAGACAAACAAACAGACAGACAGACAGACAGACAGACAGACAGACAGACAGACAGACAGACAGACAGACAGACAGACAGACAGACAGCAACCAGATATGACAGATAGACAAACAAACAGACAGACAGACAGACAGACAGACAGACAGACAGACAGACAGCCCCCCTTGGGCGGGGTACTAAGTATAGTAATATGGTTTATTTGCATTGGGAAAGATACAGACACATTAGCTGGTTGAACAACATCTATGTTGAAAGATAGAGCGAAAAAGAGAAAAAAAGAAAGAAAGAAAGAAAGAAAGAAAGAAAGAAAGAAAGAAAGAAAGAAAGAAAGAAAGAAAGAAAGAAAGAAAGAAAGAAAGAAAGAAAGAAAGAAAGAAAGAAAGAAAGAAAGAAAGAAAGGCAGGGAGAATAAAGAGAGAGAGAAAAAGAGAGAAAGAAAGAAAGAGAGAGAAAGAGAGAAAGAAAGAAAGAAAGATATTGAGTGTATTTCAGTGAGAATGCACGTGGCGCACGCCTCCCGCGCCGCCTCGAATCCAACCAAAGCGGAAAAAGATAGCTTACGAGGCGCGCGCGCGCTTGCGGCCAGTGTGCACAGCTCCGCCTGTTAACATGGGAGCGGAAGTGAGGCGGCAGTCGCCCGTCCGTCCGTCCGTGTTGAATCGCGTCTGGTGTGCCGGGGGCATACGTGTGCATAGACGCCTACGTATAGGAGCAGACGATGCACGTGCTCCAGGACTATTGAACTTGGGGGAGCAAACTTGTCTCTTTGCTCCCTCACTTTTTGATCATATGATATATCCCCCCCCAATATATAAATATGATCTAACCATAACTACGTAATTTCAATCAAATTAATAATACGCAATGACACTTAATAGCGAGTTTTTAAGTTTCCAAAGATTGTGTGACCCCCCACTTTAATGGTTTGATCCAGTGCCCACGGCCACGGTTCGTCGGCATGACGTTTACGACATGTTGGGGGAGGCGGCTTTTTCGAAAGCCCTTGAAAAATTCAGGCTGAATATTGGATAACATTGTGAGGATTATTCTTCGGCGTTTACATCAAAATGGAGCAAATCATCACGTAAGTCGAACACTGTGACTGTATACTAAATGCGCAAACAGATTGAAACTGAATATTTATCGTATGGTGAGCCTCGGCGCTGCACCGAGTGAATCCAGAGATACGGGATGGTGCGCACTGCGCAGGCGCTGTGATCACCCAACGGCGGAAATAATGGCGCTTTGAGCAGTTTATAAAAAAATATAAAAAATATTTATTAGCAACGCCGAGCTTTCAAACCATCCCGTATCTCTGTGCGAACCCCTCGTGCAACTGTGAGCACCTTTGTAATGTCTCTGTGATACTTGTATAACGAACGGTTCGGCCAGAACCAGTCCTTCATGGTAAATCTAGGTTGGTTTCCCATTGAGGAGCAAGTGACTGTGGATTCACTCGGTGCTGAGCACAGTCAGTAAACAAGACAAACGTCTTTCTCTGGTCTGCATCCCCTTAACAATTGTGTGTATTGAGCCGTACTGTATTGTACCCATTCTGCAATCTGTTAAATAAAGTTTTCATTCATTCATTCAGCCGCCGCGCTCACTGGGGCTATTGATAGCGTCAATTAGTTGTTGTTGTTGTTTTGTACTGCCGCTGCGGATGAGAACGGGGCCGGAGGGGCTTTGGGAGGATGGGAAAGTTATTATTATTATTATTATTATTATTATTATTATTATTATAGTAATTGGCTATCATACGTGCCTAGCTAGCGTTAGCTAAAAGAGCCCTCGCAGTGAAGTTATTATTATTATAGCTATCATACTGCAATATAAACTGAGTTTTATAGTGAAAAGAGCAGCTTTATTTTGGTCAAGATTGAAGGCTCTATATTGCAGGAAATTGCACATACAGGTGTTCATTAAATGTAAAAAAAATCTGCCGTGGAGGGGGTCGTGCCGGACCCCTCCAAACCACCCCTTGCAAAAAAAACAAAAAAAAAAGTAAAAAATAAAGAATAAAAAAAAAAATCTTGCACCCCCACTTTCAACTATAACTAGGCGGTCATGTACGTGTGTGTTCGCGCACGGCCGCGCGCGTGTGTCTTTGGTTAACATTATTGGGCGAACAAGAAAACTAAAGAAAACTGCTAAATTGTAATGACCCTGCTGTGTTAAACATTTAATTAATTCATCATGGTTTTGTTTTAGGGACAAATAGGCTGTAATAAACAGGAGAGGAGGAGGGGAGAGCCGAGTACAGATGTCAGTGTGCGCTGTTATTAATTCTGTCCGCTTGTCATCTGAGACGTATTCGGCGTATGGCTGGATGTACCGCACCATGACGGCCGTACCGTAAATTTGCGGGACGAATACACGTACCGTTACACCCCTAGAAGATATTGATGGACATTAGCTATAGTATATAGCTCAGCAGCTGTAACAGAATCATTTTATAATTTTTTTATTATTTACGTTTCAACAGCGTCAAAATATGAATTACCTTACCTGCCCGCAGACACTTGAGAAAAGGTAACTTGAGAAAAGGTTTTGCATTTTTCTTTTGCAGTTTTGCACAATAAATGTTCTTAACCTCTGTAGCCCGAGCGGTCCATCGGCGGACCGCAAATTACATCACGTCATAAATAGGGATGTCCTGATCGCCTTTTTTTGCTCCCGATCCGATCCCGATCATGTGATTTTAAATATCTATCGATCCGATCGTTTCCGATCCGATCTTTCACATTAGTAATCAATTTTGACGCATTTTTGTCAGAAACTGGCAGAGCAAGACAAGCCCATCTGTTGCCTATAGTCCGGGGCGCGAGCGCAGAGGCTTTTGTTATTACATTCACCCCGAGAAATGTGCTTCTGCTTCATATGAGAAATATTAAAAGTTTCAATATATGTTTGCACATTAGTATACATTCAGTGTTCGACTTACGTAATGGTCCATTCTGGTCTGAAACGCCGACGATAATCCTCAGTCACGTTATCCTCCAGGTGAAAAGTTAGTCTGAAAACTTCGCCTCCAGCCTGTCCTCCTTGCAAACATTGCAACTGGCTTGACTTTCTATTTTAAAATGCTTAGTTCCAAACCTCTGACATTAAGTCTAGCTGCTCAAGTCAGTGGATATTAATCGTGTTTCGGGAGCGACGTGTTGTACTGTTGTTGTGATGTGGAGCGTGTAGCGTGTAGCCGGTCTAAATTAAAGGGAATGTGTTTGTTGCAACGGTGTAAATTAAAGGGGAATGTGTTTGTTGTGGACAATTATTCTGCTCTGTGTGACAATAAATACATTAATGATGATATATTATATGTAATTTAAAACCAAAACTAAGGCCTCCGTATGAGTTTAAGACGTGGACATGGGCATGTTTGTTGAATAAAATTTTTCTTTTTTTGACTGCCAATTTTTATTATTATTTTTTCCCGATTCCCGATCCTCTGAAAAGCACGTGATCGACGCCGATCCCGATCACGTGATCGGATCGGGACATCCCTAGTCATAAATCAATCTCTCCAGACTGTATGCATCCAAGAGTAAAGACCCTAACCATGTCACAACAGCAGTCATAGTGTATATTTTCAGCAATACGTTTGTTTACCAATAGGTTAAAGTGTTATTAGTGAGATTTTAGTTTATGGAATGTCTTAATTTAGGTTTTTGAATTAGCGGCCGTCGCCAGTTGTAATCATATGAGGAGAGGGCATCCAGAGCTCTCAATGAGCGTTGACATTTTGAAAAACTACCTTTCCCAGCCGATTCAAGCTTCCTGCAAGCAAATGACTTCTGTATGATTTTCCTTTTATTTCTCTTATTTCTCGGGATTCTCTATCACAAAACTGAACGTTATTGGCATAGATTGGAGCGCAGTTAGTGTGTCTACCTTCTGTGAACATTTAGCAACAATCCCTGTTGCATTCCGATCCAAAATGGCGGAGCCATATCCATTAAAAGAATGGAAGAATGGAACTGTACATACAGTAGATTTCATTCAATGCACGCCTGGAGATACTAAATCCAAATTGAACTCTGCCATTTGAAAGAGGAGATTTGGCCCGATCCATAGATGTGAAGTTGGCTATAATAAGGTAATTTATAGGCCATATTCTATATTCTATAATACTATTTCAAATTGCATGTGTCCTGTCCGGATGGCAGAATTCAGTACGGTATCTACCAAACATTATGTTTAATCATCTTCCCTTTATTTATTTGCTTAGACAGTTATTCACTGTCAAAGATGCAAAGAAAATTATCATTTATATTCTCCTTTGTTTCATCACAATTTACTCAATCCTAGTAACAGACACAATATTTCTGATGGAATACATTCCATGAGATCCATAGATGTCCCTAGATACCAATAACATGCAAATGGACCTTGTAGAAGTGGAGCAATCTTCCATTTACTTAGGTATGTATTTTTAAGGGAGATTTTCAGAAAATAGGGCTAGGGCTTAACAGGTTAAAATACCTCTGTACTATGAAATATGTCCTAGTAATACAAGAGTACAATAATAGCTGGTATTAGCTGCCATACCAGTGTTTACCCATTCAGAAGCATTTATATAGAAATCTTAAGATAAATTAATATACCGTGATATACCGTTACCATCTATGCTTCAAATTATACCGTGATATACATTTTAGACCATACCGCCCAGCCCTAGGTTAACGGTTAACCGCCTGTAGCGTGGTAGTGAAAGGTTAACCGTCTGTAGTGTTGTAGTGAAAGCGTTAACCCTTTGTAGTGTGGTAGTGAAAGGGTTAACCTTCTGTAGTGTGGTGGTGAAAGTAAAGGTAAACTCTCCTCTCCTCACACCTCCTTGACTCCAATCCTCAATCTCCTCTCTCTCTTACTATCCTCCCCTCCTGTCCTCTTCTCCTGAATTATTTATCCTACCTCCTCTCTCACCTCCATCCCTCCTCCCTTCCTCTCCCACTCTCCTCCTCCCCTCCTCCTCCTCTCTCACCTACACCCCCCCTCCTCTCCTTAAAGCCACTCACTGACTCACAGCTCCCCTTACAAGCTCTCTGTGCTCCTTTGGGAGCAAGGGGAGGAAGGACACTTAAGCCAGTAATTTGACATAAACAAGGAGCTCATAGAGACTGGAAGGAAAGGGTTCCATTCAGGCCAGACAAACAGAGAGAGAGAGAGAGAGAGAGAGAGAGAGAGAGAGAGAGAGAGAGAGAGAGAGAGAGAGAGAGAGAGAGAGAGAGAGAGAGAGAGAGAGAGAGAGAGAGGAGAGAGAGAGAGAGAGAGAGAGAGAGAGAGAGAGAGAGAGAGAGAGAGAGAGAGAGAGAGAGAGAGAGAGAGAGAGAGAGAGAGAGAGAGAGAGGGAGGGTTACAGACCCAGATGCTGACAGGTACTGGGTTTGTTTATCGAAGAGAAGAGAGAGAAGAGAAGAGAAGAGAAGAGAAGAGAAGAGAAGAGAAGAGAAGAGAAGAGAAGAGAAGAGAAGAGAAGAGAAGAGTGGAACTCCAGTCCACTTCAGTCTCGTCTAAATTAATATTATGAATCGACCCATTTTCAGTATATGAATACAGTATGATTCATCGTGTAGGAGCCCTATTTGGTCAACCTTAACGACGGAGTGGGTAACCCCAATCTGCCGTCATGTCTCACCGCATGCTAATGTTAATGGCAGGATAATAACTCCAGTGGCTGGGGTGCATTAGTGGCCAAGTCATCCTGTGCACTGTACTGGAAAGACGCCGTAATGGAAATACAATTAAATTCCTAAAGAGTATCTTGTATCAGTTGATTACCTGGTCCTCCATTAACAGGATGAGACGTGTCACCACGATGTTGACTGCGTTCCCCAGGCTAGAATCCTGGAACAGTTTGGCAACCTGACCTCCAGGGAAACAAGAAAAGACCAGTCTTAAAAAGAGGTCAGATACAGATACAGATACAGTACACTTGATAGTAGAGCATCGAATAGCATCTAACTGATATCGTATTGTGGATGTTTTTGTGATACACAATTTTGCTGTCTAAATCAATGCTAAAAAGCAAAAAAAAAAAAAAGGTTAAGTCAGATTTCTCACAAAATGAATTCTGAAATGTTTGAGAATGTTAGGTGAAATTACAGTTTAAATCACACTTCCCATTACCACACAGGACCAACATGATAAATATTGATTGTATTATGTCACATGTGATTTTCCATACCTAAGCAGATATTGTGATATATTATATCGATATCTGGGGGGAAAAAGGGCTCCTGAATATCATGATATAAATGTTCTTCCATTATCGCCCAGCCCTACTTGAGAGAGGTGGTCCTGTATAGCTCAACAGGTTTCTCACAGGGTGCTGTGATGGTGGGCATACACAGTCAAGCAGCGGAAAGGGCTGTGAACTGGCAAGACGAGGCATTATCTATGTGTTATTGTATCAGTTTGGGAAATGTATTTGTGGTGGGCCTGTTTCATATTGTGGTGGGTTAGTCACAAATAACTCTCATGCATGGGAAACACTGGTATACATTACAATCTTCTTTACATTTAGTCCTTTAGCTGACGCTTCTATCCAAAGCGACTTACAATTTGTGTACAACAAGTCATCAGGAGGGGAACACCTCTGGCAGCTAAGGGTAAGTGGTACTGTTCGTCTAGCAGTGCTGAACTTGAGTGATTCACTCTGAGTGCATACAGTAGTAGTATAGATTTATTAGTAGGGATGTCCGATATTATCGGCCTACCGATATTATCGGCCGATATCGGCATTCAAATGTGATATCGGAAAATATCGGTATCGGTTTTCAATATTTTTTTTTGTATAACCTTTATTTAACCAGACAAGCAAGTAAGAACAAATTCAGATTTTATTTATTGTAAAAAGTATGCATAATGTTGTGTTAATTCCACAACAAGAGATATGTAATGTAAATTACCTGAAATTATTCAATTTTTTGGGGGGGGGGAAACCCTGCATATATCGGTATCGGTTGATATCGGTTGATATCGGTATCGGAAATGAAGAGTTGGACAATATCAGTGTATCGGTATCGGTAAAAAAGCCAATATCGAGCATCCCTACTTATTAGCATAGTAGGTAGTAGTGTAGGCATAGTAGAATAGTACATAGTAGATAGTATTATAGACATAGTAACATAGTAGGTAGTATTATAGACATAATAGCATAGTACATAGTAGTACAAGACAGTAAGAAGGTCCTTTTTACATTCAGATATTGATTGAAGAGGTGTGTTAGTGTGTTAGTTGACAGCAGAAAACATAGCAGTGGACGACGACGGTATAGCAGTATCACTGCCAGGGTTAGGGGTTAGATCTCTATGGGAGAGGAGTACACTGAGGATACCCCAGCTGGTCTCTCTGACTGACTACAACTTGTTATATTATCGTACTTGGCCATCGCGTCCCGCTCTTAAGCCATACCGAGATATACCTCATCTCATGTACCTACTGTACACCATCAACGAAAAACAAATACATCCATCACCTGCCGGGCCCCGCCCCTATAGAGGCGTACTCTATAAAATACTAGGCATGGTCACCACTCACTCTTCCTCTATTTCGTTTCCATCATAGCGGTTGCAAAGCACCCTATGTAAACTAGTGCTATGAAAAGATTCGAGAAATTGCATAATGTTGAATGTTTACCGGAGGTTGCTTACCCCTGGAATCTTCGGGGCATGTTTCAGCGACACGTCGGGCCTATTCTGATGTTTCCTCGTCTGGTGACAGCAGATCAAGGAGCAGCGTGCAAGGTTGGCTATCGAGCCGGCTTGTACACAGGTAGGCCCTGTGTCAACAGGCATTGATGTTGGTGTTAGTAATGCTGGGTTGTTTTGTTACACAACCATGTTGTGTGTTGGCGCCAGGGGCGGGATGGTTTGGTGAACGTTTCACTGCAGTGGACGGGTTCCGAGCGGTCCTGGAAGCGTGCTGCTAAACAACTAAGCTAAATGCTAATGCTAATGCTAAATGCTAACACTACTGCTACGCTGTTCTAAGGTCTCCGCCGTGGGATTTTTTGCCGCTTTTCCCTCCTCTTGCCCGGTTCATCAATGAAGGTCAGTCGGTAGCTAATGTGGGGGTTTTGCTGAGTCCTATTTTACCCTTTTTACGGGTAAATGGGTTGACAACAGGGTGGGCCGTGGCTAGGTAGCCTAGCCAGGTAGCGTTAATCCTGTGCCCCGGCGGGGTTTTGAACGGTGTTCCCACCTGGAAGCCGATGCTTGAGGCTCGGCGGGTGGCAGTAGAGCTATACTACTGCAGGATGGGACTTAGCGGCGGCCGTGTTGTGGCTCAGCTGACTGTTTTCTGTCCATAGTAGCGTTGAACGCTATGCTATAGTAGTGTAGTGGGCTACTGTTTTGTTCTGTCTCTCTGCTACGAGAATGTCTGTCTATGCTACAGCTTTCTCTCCTCTCAACCATTCATGCTGACGGTCAATCGGTGTCTATTGGGGGAGTAGTGCGGCGGGGGCTTTGTTTACCTTTTTGGGTAAATGGGCTAAAGTCTAGGGCTGGTGTGCTGTTGTGAATATTCTGAATGAATGCGGGACTGGTTCTCTCTGGTCCGCCTCCCCTTAACGTTGTGTACATGGGCTTGCTCATTCTACAGTATTTTCGTGGTGTTAGTTCTTTTATTCATTAACCCCTGCATGGTGCACACCACAATGGAGGTTGCTTTTTGCAACCACCACTGGTGCTCCGTGTTAACATAATCAAATCAAATCAAATTTATTTATAAGGCCCGACAACACACGTTAATGTCCCCATGGGCCGTACAGGTCTTCTTTAAACAAGTCAAGAAGAAAACATAACAATAAGTCAAGAACAGAACAAGAACACCATAAGGTCCAAAAAATGTAAGATAAATGCAAATAAATGAAAGAATTTATAACATCAGTCCTTTGCTTTTGACATATTGAAACAGTGCCCCGCCCGGCCGACACCATGGGTGGGTCGGCCTGGCGAGTGGCTGGTGGGCTGTTAAAGCCTGTACCGCCACGGTATGGAATTGGCAGCGATTAGAACTGTGTTCGAATTGCTGTTTTTTCTATCAAAAAAATTGTGTCTGGTGGCGGGGCCTTGAGGGCCAGCCGACGTCGACACATCGCGCGAGGTTGTTGACGTTATTAGCTTTGACCTAGCCACAAGCTATAACCGCTCAGGGTTCCCCTCTCCGCAGGGGATTTTGGTCTTCTGCTGGAGCGCGGGCGGTATTGTCCTAGGCCCCACACCGCCTCACACCGCGCAGCCAGAAGAAGAGAGAGCACGGCCTCGTCAGCGGCGATGACGAGGCCCTCGACAGGCGGCCATGTTTTCCCCCGCCAGAGGTATCCTGGGCGTTGAATCGACAGGTGTCCACAAGGCCGACAGCCTTGGCGGCCGAGGGATCGCCCATGTTGGATGGGCTCGGCTTGAACAAACAAGCCGTCACCGTCCTGCCGCAAGCAGCCCGCTCTCCGATCACTCCCTCCCCCAACACCAGCGGAAAAAGGGGGCTCTGATTGTTTCCTTTGGCTGCGGGCCGCGTGCCTTCGTTGAAGCGCGGGCGGCCCCACTTTTCGCTTCTCATGGGGACAGGGGCTGACACCCAGTTGATGGCTGAGCCTGGGTCTGTCCGTGACAATGTTGTGCTGTCTGGTGTTACGTCTGTCAACTATAAGTGTTGTCAGCAGGGGGGCTCGAAACCTTTTGAGGCACACAGTGCGGGCTTCCCCGGCCTCGCCTTCGTCAGGCCAGGTATCATGTTGGTGCCTCCCACTCCTGAAAGATTGGCAGTGGTCTCGCAGGCATGCGTGATTTGGGTGGTAGTAATATCACTGCAGGGCTACGGTGTATAGGAACCCATGGGGTCCTCACGCCTTGCATGTTCGGCTGCAGAACAACTCCTCATCATGTTCTGGAGGGGTGTTCAGTGGGGGGGCTTTTTTCACGTAGAAAGTCCCCCGTATCAAACCGGCCCTTTCTGTCGGGGTCCCCCCTTGGGTGCGATTGCCTCGTGGGTAGTGTCAGGGTCAGATGTCCCGACACGGAACGCTCTGCTCGCACGGGTCCAGGATTGGCTACGCACAGCGGGTGGGACCGGGCCAACTATCTACAGTTCCTGGCGGACCTGCGCCACATGGCGGCGGGTGCGTTGGGAGTGTCATCACATATGACTATGGCAGTACCATATGTCGAGGTGGATGGAGAGAATGCTGAGGCGGGGACTTGTGTTTACACAACCCCACCCGTTTTCGGGTTTGGTACAGACCCTATTGTCAGGGTCTCCAGCTGTGACAGCTCTGGTCAACGAGATCCAATCTCTGTGGACGAAGCAAGCCATCGTCATGGCGTTCTCCTCCCGGTGTTCTCTGGTGCCTGATAAATCGGGAGGGGGGGTGTCAGACCCATGCTGGACCTGTCCCATGGGAAGGTTCAGCATTTTTTGGATCGTCTCCTACCTGTTGAACACTGACCAGATCTCCTCCCTGCGCACCCTGACCGACCAGTAGGAGTCGCTGTTGCAATGACCAGGACTCATACCCCACCGGCTTCCCACCCGCGAACACTGCCTACTGTGTTCGTAGGGACGACTGACCAAGCCGGAGGTACCGCTCGAACCCAGAGTATCTGCGTGGTAGGCGCTTATACACTACCCAGCCGGGCCATTGGTGAGCTTTAAAGAAGATAAAAAAAAAAGTGGCATAACAACGGCAATAAAGACCACCCTCAAGAAGAGTTGAAACACCTTGTGTGACTTGTAATAGAGACACACCTAAATGATATATCACCACCGCTTCCAGCGGCACTCAACTTCCACCCAGACACCTGTCATTAACAGTGGCTGGTTGTAATTTGGTGGACGAAGAGGAGGATGAGAGAGAGAGAGAGAGAGAGAGAGAGAGAGAGAGAGAGAGACAGCAGTGGTTTCCGTTTGGGACTTTGTAAAAGGCCGGATGCAACAATAAGTCCAACCATTCATTACATACATTCCAGGCACACGCATGTGTGTGTGTGTGTGTGTGTGTGTGTGTGTGTGTGTGTGTGTGTGCGTGCGTGCGTGCGTGCGTGCGTGCGTGCGTGCGTGCGTGTGTGTGTGTGAGGTGATGCCCAGAGACAGAAATAGTAGTATGATGACATACAACCTGTCAGCGAGTGAGAACTAAACCCACTTCAATTAGGTGTCTGTCTGGGAGACCATTGTACCACTGACCCCAATAACACACAGAGCAGAGCAGAACATGCCTCCACTCGTAAAACAAGGAGGTACCGTGAGCATGGTAAGTAGCTAAGGAGCTTATCTCTCATTTCTGTGGTGCGAAGAAGCTTAGGTGTACAAGTATAATTCACTGGATGGATGGGGGGGCCAGGCCATAGCGGGTGCTTAAACCAAATCCATCTCTTTTAATAGTGTGTTCCAGGCGGAGAGGCATTGGGTCATTTTCTTGCTGCAACCAGCAACTCTATAGCTCACTCTGTTGGTTGGTTAGTTGGTTGGTTGGTTGGTTGGTTGGTTGGTTGGTTGGTTGGTTGGTTGGTTGGTTGGTTGGTTGGTTGGTTGGTTGGTTGGTTGGTTGGTCGGTTGGTTGGTTGGTTGGTCGGTTGGTTGGTTGGTTGGTTAGTTGGTTGGTTGGTTGGTTGGTCCACAAAAGTGTCTCCACCCTTCAGCGGACACAATTCTCACCCTAGGAGGCTTAAATTTGGCATGGAGGTTGTGTGTGTGTGTGTGTGTGTGTGTGTGTGTGTGTGTGTGTGTGTGTGTGTGTGTGTGTGTGTGTGTGTGTGTGTGCATGTGTGTGTGCCAGCTATTGCCGATTTGCACTTGTTTTTAAATGTCTTTGGTATGACTTGAAGAATGAACTGGAAATACCCACACACAAAAAGAGGAATCAAAAGCCTCAAAAAGTAGTCATGATGCTGAGATCAATGCTAGCAATTTATTCCATGATCCATTAAAAGTGCTCTAGTGCAAAAAGAAAAGTAAGATTAAAAGCAGCAGCACACGGTTCAGTCTTTGGTCAGACTTGGCCAGAGACTGAACCTCCTACTGTAGTATCAAGCTGGGTGTAGTCTGTAGACCTCTCTCCACACTATGTTAGCACTGTGGCAGCTCACACACCTGGAGTTTAACCTGGGGTCTTCTCTCACATGGGAAACCAAACATCTACAGTACCAGTCAGCCATTAGGCTTTCTAGGCTTCAGGCCAAGGGAGATATGCAGCTGTGACCGCGTCCCCGACCGCCAAGAACCTTGGTGTTGTCCTCGACGACCAGTTGAACTTCTCTGCTCACATCGCAGCGACAACCAGAACCTGCAGATTCCTCCTGAGCAACGTCAGAAGGATCCGCCCCTTCCTGACAAAAGAAGCCACCCAACTCCTCGTCCAATCAACAGTCATCTCCCGCCTCGACTACTGCAACGCACTGCTCGCTGGCCTCCCGGCCATTGCCACCAAGCCTCTTCAACTCATTCAAAACGCAGCGGCCCGCCTGATCTCAAACCTACAGAAGTCGGCCCATGTCACCCCACTTCTTAGGGACCTGCACTGGCTCCCCATTGCTGCACGTATCCGCTTCAAGGCCCTCGACCTAGCATACCATGCGGCAAAGGGAACCGCTCCCGCCTACCTCCGGTCAATGGTCTCAAACTACACACCCTCAAGACCCCTACGCTCTGCATCTTCTGGCTGCCTCAGACCTACTCCTATCCAAGCTCCGGGAGGGTCATCAAAGAGAAGCCGCCTATTCTCAGTCCTTGCCCCACAATGGTGGAATGAACTACCCACCCCAGTTAGGACAGCCGAATCCCGTCCAATCTTTCGCCGTCGACTAAAGACGCACTTCTTCAACCATTATCTGAAATAATGGAAAAAACTAAAAAAATCTAACCCCAACTAACCTTACTGTCATGCACTTGTCCTAATAAACTAAAATGTAAATGTACTATGTACTATGCTTCAGGCCAAGGGAGACATTAGGCTTACTAGGTTTCAGGCCAAGGGAGACATTAGGCTGACTAGGCTTCAGTCAGGGCTACATGGGCAGTGTAGCCACTGATCTCCTCTAGGGTAGATAAAAAAAACGGTATGCTTCTCAAACACTGTTACAAACACCATTAAGTCAAGGACAAGCTGGTAAACATCACATGATGAGACGTGATAATATTTGACAGTTGATTGATTTATTGATTGATTGATTCTTTATTAATCCTATAAGAAATTATATTGGCTAATTCACATAACTGAATATTAGCATTGTTAGGATCCCTTATAGAAGGTGAATAGGTACCACTAGCCATACACTTTCTCATTGTTTGAATGAAGAATGCTTACTAGCAAGCTGAATCAGGACTACTCCGAGGACTAGTGGCTATGAGCCCTATGGTACTTACTGTATGCTTATGTCTTTAAAACGTCCTTCATTCCTATCATCGATCATGCTGAAAAGGCCCCTCTGGGTTCACCAGGGGCCGAGGGCCTGTGGGACGGCCTCAGTGGTTCTCTACCCCGCCTCCCCGCCAATGATCTCACTAGCAAACGCAAGCTTAGTTTGTATGTCATCGGGGCAATATTTCTGTCAGGGGGGATGACTTCACACACGGGGTAATTCAAATACCCAATGAAGACCCAGAGTCACAGTGAGTAGCGCTCTGGCACCAGCCGCTGGTTGCCACTTTCTGGATGCGGAAGTGCCTGTTCACTTCATTGTTAAAACGTAGTGCCACCTCAATGCCACCTCAAGAACGGAAATAGTCAGAACAACAGCAGAAGAACACTATCAGAGTAAAAACAACAGGCAGAATACACTGTCAGAGTAAAGAAAAACTGGCAGAATAACACTATCAGAGTCAAAACAACAGGCATAATAACACTATCAGTCTAAACAACTGGCAGAATAACACTATCAGAGTAAAGAAAAACAGGCAGAATAACACTATCAGAGTCCAAACAACAGGCAGAATAACACTATCAGAGTCAAAACAACAGGCAGAATAACACTATCAGAGTCAAAACAACAGGCAGAATAACACTATCAAAGTCAAAACAACAGGCAGAATAACACTATCAGAGACAAAACAACAGGCAGAATAACACTATCAGAGACCAAACAACAGGCAGAATAACACTATCAGAGAGAAACCAACAGGCAGAATAACACTATCAAAGTCAAAACAACAGGCAGAATAACACTATCAGAGACAAACCAACAGGCAGAATAACACTGTCAGAGTCAAACCAACAGGCAGAATAACACTATCAGAGTCAAATCAACAGGCAGAATACACTATCAGAGTCAAAACAACCAGCATAATAACACTATCAGAGTCAAAACAGGCAGAATAACATTGTTGGAATTACAAACTCATGATTGCCAGACTTGCATAGTTTTTCACCGCTGTAGTTTCATGTTTTTAAATACATGGAAATGCATTCATAGCGATCTACCACAACAACAATGGCGGCAAAGTGAATAAGGCAGAACAAACATTTTAGTTCCTTAAAATGTAGTCCCTGGGACAAATAATTCTGGGTAGTTTGGGTGGAAACGGGGCTAGTGAAAGATATGGCTGGTTTTCGTTGATTATAACAGAATAAGTTTACTATAGTACTATAACACCTTTTAGTGTTTAGTGTAAAAAGGTTGATAGCTCAGGCCTGTGCCTGTGAGGAGAGAGATATCAATCAATCAGTCAGATTTATTTATATAGCACATTTAACATGACACATGTCAACCAAAGTGCTGTACAGAGGGTAGATACATAGAGTCATATGGGTCAAAGAGATAGGTGCCAAGCAACAGCGTGGCGAGTTAGATGAGCTAGCCAAGGCCACATTCTTCTAGAGAGCAGGGGTTCTCAAACTTTTTATCACCACAACCCCATTTTATTTAGGATTTTATTTGGCGACCCCACACTTAATGTATCGCGTAATTTCAACGTGGAAATAAGGAATATCAAAATAAAAGCACACATTGTTGAACTTGATCATGCATATTTATTAGAAAATGAAATTACAGCACTATGTTATCAATGGAATTAATTAATAGTATCAACAAAAGCAACAAATCTTTTTCTGTATACACATTTATAAAACAAGGCATATTTTGCCAGAATTTTTTTTTTAATAAAATGCGTTCACATGTGCTTTTCAAGAATAAAAAAAAATAACTGACTTAATGGGAAGGTGTTACAGCCACAGCCAGGGCCTTCCTCTCCCCTGTCTGTTAGCAGGTCTCCACGCCCTTATATGGGCTTCTTCCTGTTTCCACCTCATCATCACTCTGTCTACCTGGGCCGGTCTACACACCTGAGACTCATCTCATCATCACGAGCCAGGATAAGAGGCCTGCACCCCTGCCACTCCTCGTCCGAGTGTTGTTTCACCTGTCTTGGTACAAGGACTCTATCGGAACCTTCCATACTATATATATATATGCGGGCTTCCTATCCAAGCCCGCTCTGACTTTAAAGTGCTACTCCTCACCTACAAAATTTTAAATGGGCTTGCACCGCTCTATCTATCCGATCTCATCTCCCGATACTCGCCCGCTCGTGCTCTGCGCTCACAAAATGCGGGGCTTCTATCGACCCCTAGGGTTAAAAAGAAATCCGCCGGCCACAGAGCCTTTGTCTACCGTGCTCCCTACCTGTGGAACAAATTACCTGCCGTCATCAGGGGCGCCTGCTCTGTCGAAGCTTTTAAATCCCTGCTTAAGACTCATCTTTTCTCTCTCTCCTTCAACCTACCTTGATCTCACCTGGTCGGGGACTGACCTTTAGATTAATCTGTGTAGTTTAGTTATGGTACAGGGTACTACATGGTACCACTGGGTAGTTTACTATAGGGTAGTTTAGTTAGGGTACAGGGTACTACATGGTACCACAGAGTACTACTTGGTACTGCATGGCATTACAGGGTACTACATGGCTTACATAGCTCTACATGGCACTACATGGAACTACATGGCACTACGGGGTACTACATGGTACCACAAGGCACCACAGGGTACTACATGGCACTACAGGGTACTACAGGATACTACGGGGTACTACATGGCACTATGGGGTACTATAGGGTACTACATGGCACTACGGGGTACTACATGGCACTACAGGGTACTACATGTCTGCTCCTTTGCAGCACCACAAACATGGGAACTCTCTAACTCTTCCCCCCCCCCCCTCTCCCCCCCCCCCCCCCCCCCCTCCCTCCCCCTTCTCTCTGAGTACCCGTCTCCTGGCGCTGACCAAGGTGATGGATGCCTCGGGGTCTTGGCCAAGCTTGTAGTGACTGCTCTACATGCACCTCCGAGGCCTTGGATCAGTTATTCACCGCCGTCTGTCCGTGGTCCTGTCAACTGATTAACAGACTGTTAACAGATTAACAGTCAACGCGGTTTCATTGCTGGGTTAAGTACTTCTATTCTATTCACATAATACGCTTACTTCATATATCTACTCCATTCACATATATGCCTACCACTTGTATCTATTGCTATGTCCGCCTACTACAATCTCATGAGCTGTCTAACGCCTGTCCCGTCTCCCTGTCTTCCTATGACTTGCTGTCCTGGAGTGTTGACCGGAGTGTTGGACGTCCCGTGACGAAGGCCGGGAGATTGCGACCCCCTCTGCGTGCCCCCCTGTCTCCGGAGGTCTCGTAGTGGTGACCGGAGTGCCGGATGTCCCGCGATGATGTCGGGGAGTTCGCGACCCTCTCTGCGCCTTCCCCCTGTCTCCGGCTGTCCCTGAGCAACGACCGGAGTGTTGAATGTCCCGTGACTAAGACGGGGAGGACGTGACCCTCTTGCGCCGCCCCTGTGCCTCAAATAGATCCGCTATCAACTCTATCTTTAATCTTTCAAAATGTTCAGTTGCTATCGCTATTAGCTCTATCTTTAATTTTTCAAAATGTACAGTTGCTATTGCATGCACTCATCTGTGTTTCACCACACACATGAGTGCATGCTTACCAACTGTCCGTCTGCAACACTACTATCACCGACATCTAAGAAGGGAGATCCCCCCTTGAACGGCCCTTCTAAGGTTTCTCTCCTCCACATTGCCTGTGGAGCTTTTTTTCCCTATTGTTAGGTTTTAGTGAGTTTTTCCTTACCTTCGCGTGGGGTATGTCTGGGAGTGCTTGCATTCTTTCATTTATTTGCATTCATCTAAAAAATGTTTGGACCCTATGGTGTTCTTGTTCTGTTCTTGACTTATTGTTATGTTGTCTTCTTGACTTGTTTAAAGAAGACCTGTACGGCCCATGGGGACATTAACGTGTGTTGTCGGGCCCTATAAATACATTTGATTTGATTTGATTTGATTTAGTGTATGTTGTGACCTCTGTACCTGCCTCGTTCTAACCCTGTTCTTCGGTGTGTAGGATTGCACACCTCCGGCCTATATCCCCACCGTGGACTTCACCAGCCTGGACTATGCTCTGCTCTTAGGTTCCAAATAGACGCCACCCTAACAGAAGGGTGTGCTTGTACATTTGAACAGTTCCATGATACATGGCTGCGTTGTGCTAAGAAAGAGGCGGAGATCCGTCAGTGCCGAAAATCCGGCGCAGCATTACACAACACTGGGTACCTGTTCCGGACTGATATCCAGATATCCTTTGCGAGGGCCTGTCCAGTGAACTTGACTTTCAGTAGCTCGTCACATGAAAGATCAATGAGCGCCTCCTGCTCAGACAGTGGGAAGCCTGTTGCGTCATGCGTAATGAATGGATCTTGGATCCAGTTGTCCAAATTGTCCGTGCTCTCTATTTCGGGAAATAGTTCCGAAATTGTTCAATGAGCCCTTTTATGTGGCTACAGATGAAGGGCTTAAAATAATTTTTTGCAACATTCTGTTCCTCCAAAAAGCCATAAATACCACTTATTAATTTTGTTTCTTCTCTTTTAAAATACTTTCAATTAGTTTAATACTGTACGAGAACCTTTGTTTATGTAAATAAACTATCCTTTCTGATACAACCTGGACGTCAATGTCAACGTATGTCATTTCGAATGCACGGGGAGAAGAGATAGGGTTTCAGCCAGTAAGCACGTGGGAGTGAGAATTCCACTGAACGATTGCCGCCATGAACCACAACAAACACAACGCAGAAGATCGATAAGATGGAGACGATGAAGGCTGATAATGATCAACGAAAATAACTCAAATCTAACAGTAGGAGAGACACAGGACAGAAGGTTCTGCTGGTATTAGATGGTATTAGATTCCAACCAGTGGCAATACAAAAGGTTCTAGAGACAGAGCCATCAAACGATCGCTAGGTACAAGGTATATCATGATCTTACTTTACAGAAAACAAGTGAAAAATCTTTTAACCTCTTAACACATTGGGTGCCAACGACGAGAAATCTCGTTGTTGGCTGCCATGCGTTGAGTGCCAATGACGAGAAATCTCATTATTTAATCGTTATTTCTTTTATTAGCGATATCCATATATTTTATATATATATTATATAATTATACTTGTAGTTGTATTATCTGCGAGACATCGCCACCACGCAACAAGTCAAAATGCTCGCTATCTGCAAACAGCTCCACTGTCTGTGTGTATACTCTGCTTTGGTCAAATCACATTCAGCCCTCGGTGTCCCCAGTCAGAGCGATAGTTCAACAGGGTCTGAAACGTATAAGATGTGAAGCATGATCGCTAATTAGCCTATGTTCAGCTGCAAAAACGAATAATGTCAATTATGTTATATAAGACATTGATATCAGGAGCTATCTGTAGCTACTGCTAGCCGGCTAGATGACGTTAGACCAGGGGTCAGCAACCTTTTTGACATGGAGTGCCTGTTTGAAATATAGTTGTAACTAGTGTGCATCAACAATATTCCATGCATCGTAAATATTTTTTCTCATAATCAGGTATTTTTAATGATAATTTTTACATTATTACATCATTATCGTTATTATTAACAATATTATTATGATGGTTGTATCAACCCTAAATCTGAGTTGGGGGGGGGGGGGATGCAATGCAGACAAACAGCTGCATACAGTGCGACCATTTCACTCACATTTGCCCATTCATTCTTGGACACATCACACACCATCGGTGTGTGTACTGTACGTGGGCTGTCATAGCTCCACCTACAGGCCTAATGGAGAACACCAGGAGAACACCAGGATGTGAATGGAGGGTGAATGTGAGGTATATCGTGTAAATAAGTTTTGATTGATCGCAAGACTACACTGTAAAAAATATATAATAATAAGTTACCAGAACTTACAAATATTGAGTTCAGTTACTGTGCATTAAGGTTTTCAGTTTTCAATCCATAATAATCCAGAAAAATAAGTACACAACCACATTATTTCAACCTAATAAAACTATGTTTATTGTCATTGTTTTAAGAACACAAGTTGACTTGGTAATACTCACATTTTGAGTAAAGAATATGGCTTTTAACATGTGCAATGTTCAATGAAATAGAAAAATAAATAATAAAATTAGTTGATTAATCCCACTGGTCACAATGGTGACCGTAATAATGTTTTTCTTATAAGGCTCTGCAAATGTTACTGAATGATGTAGCAATGTATTTCCAGCTAAATTGAAATAATAAACAAATAAAGGGTCTCAATTAAATATGTGGTAGTAAAAAGAACCTGTGGGAGGATTTCAACAAGATAAATGCGACAACAGTGCAAAATATTTCACTATAATATTTCAAAGCAAAAAAAAAAATTTTTTTTTTTTTTTTTTTTTTTTTACTGCTGCCCCCTGTGCCTATGCAAATGCCCCCGCGTGCCTATGCAGGCACGCGTGCCTAAGGTTGCCTACCCCTGCGTTAGACAATGCATCATGTATTAAAATAAAGTGAACTATTTAGTTTACTGGATCATTTCGTTCGATCTAAGAGTGATCTAACGTGAGCTAACGTTAGCTACCTATGCTAACGGAGGTCTCATGCTGGCGCATCCCTATCATTCTTAAACTGAAATGCGCATTTGTTGATATCAGGAGCTATCAGTAGCTAGCCAGTTAGACAATGCATCATGTATTAAACTAAAGTGAATAGTTGACTGTGTAGTTTTGTTTAAACAGTAACGTTAGCTCACGATCGATAGCTAGTTAGCCAACGCTACCCAGCACTTGCGAAAATGAATGCCAAACTGTCACGTTGATATCAGGAGCTATCAGTAGCTAGATAACATTAGACAACGCCTCATGTATTAAACAAAAGTGAATAGATGACTGGGCCATTTTGTTTAATCCTTGTTATGTTGAAAGAGGAGCTCTGCGGTGCTCATGCACTCGACTCGACTTGCCGAAGGGTTTGTTGACATGACACGGGTCTGGGAGGGGGAGGAGGAGGAGGAGGAGGAGGGGCAGGGGCAAGCCGTGCAGCAGCAGAGTGTGGCTGTGAGAGAAGAGCGAGTGAGAACTCCGCTGAGAATTGGATCATGTTTTCCGTGTCATCGATCGGTTTTCACGATCTGCGAAAATAAAGCATTATCGGAATTCACCGATCTCATATTTATACTGAATATCGGCCGATACCGATCGCTGGCCGATCGATCGGGGCATCCCTACCTGAGACTATTGCATTCATTGAGGCAACCGAAAGCAGCGTGGATTATGTGTTTCGAGGTATAATGTTGGATCAATAAACGCTATCGATATTTGGAATGGCGATCAGGAATTGGATTAATCTTTTTGCAGAACATCTGATGTGAGGTAAGGACTTTATTTTACCAGTCTTGGGGTAATCAGATGTTTTTTCACAGATTTCACAACGTGTCTCATATGTGTGTATGTGTGTGTGCGTAACGTTATCGCCAGGCAGGGCATAGATAATCGATTTTTCAGCCCGCTTCTCTAGCATGCATAAGTACACATATACTATCGATAATCTAGCGTTTATTTAAAAACGATTAATAAATAGGCCGAAGAATGACAGAGTTTTGTGTATTCCAGTAAAGGGCTATTTTCACAGATTTTTTTGGAATCACTAGAAATCCTCAAAACTATACTCGTATTCAAAACGGTATCAAACGGAAATGTACTGATGAAAAAACAATCCGTTTCGTACATGTTGACTGCAAGCAAGTCATTGATAAGCGACGGTTGTATTAGACACATAATTTAAAATATAGTTTATGCGTTCGCAAATATCCCCGTCCTCTCATTGACTAAAGCGCTGGCACTCAAGCGATAAATAGTGCACCCCCTGCTGGCAACCAATGTGTTAAGCATCGGACGGCCCGACGGCGGGCCGTAACGCACTCGCGTGCACGTTGCAGACTTTGCGCTCGTCTGTCGGCTCCGGGCTGCATTTTTCACAGATCATCCAATACACTGTTCAAAAGTAGAATTTGACGCCTTTCGATCGCCACCACACTCAACTTATAGCGTGCTTCGGGTCTCGAGTTACAAGATGGAATATCCGCCGAGCATCATTTGACAGCCCGCTCCATCAAGTGACCACATCCGACTATACGGTACCAAACTGACCAGTCACCGCTGATGGTGAAAATTAATAGCCCCGGTTTTACTTTTGCTTAAACTCTTTAGCCCGAGTGGTCCATCGGCGGACCGCAAATGACATCACGTCATAAATCAATCTCTCTAGATGACATAATGTTGCGTTTTTTTATCAAATGTGTCCAAGAGTAAAGACCATAATCCTGTAAAAACAGCAGTCATCGTGTATATTTTCAACAATACGTTTGTTTACCAATAGGTTAAAGTGTTATTAGTGATATTTTAGTTTATGGAATGTCTTTATAATTTAGCGAATATCCGCCATTTTGAATTATAGTCGCTAAAGGTTTTGTAGTCATATGAGTAGATGGCATCCAGAGCTTTCAATGAGCGTTGACATTTTGAAAAACTACCTTTCCCAGCCGATTCCAGCTTCCTGCAAGCAAATTACTTCCTGATTATTATTTTTTATTTCTCTTATTTCTTTTTATCTACCACAGAACTGAATGTTATTGGCATAGATTGGAGCACAGTTAGTGTGTCTACCTTCTGTGAACATTTAGCAACAATCCGCGTTGCAAACGGATTCAAAATGGCGGAGCCATATCCATTTTAAGAATGGAACTGTACATATGCACGCATGGTGATACTAAATCCAAATTGAACTCTGGCATTGGAAAGAGTAGATTTGGCCTGATCCATAGATGTGCAAGTTGGCTATAATAAGGTAATTTATAGGCCTGATATTCTATAATAATATTTCAAATTGCATGTGTCCGGATGGCAGAATTCAGTACTGTATCTACAAAACCTTCTGTTTAATCATCTTCCCTTTATTCATTTCCTTCTATTTTTTGTACACGTGATCTCAAGAAGGTGCTGAACGAGCTCAGTGGCAGTTTTTCATGTCTGGTAATTTTTATCATGGTGTTATTCACTGTCAAAAATGCTAAGAAAATCATAATTTATATTCTATTACGGTTTGTAAGCGACCCCAATAGCACAACACAGACAGGTATGATGGTTAGCCAAAAACAGGGCATTATTATTTCACAGTGAAAAAAGCAGCACTGTCCCTTTAAGGGCGAAATACACTAGAATTCATGAACAACAAGAAATGCAGCACTGTCCATTTAAGGGTGAATGAGAAAAACACAACCCGAAGGTGAATACACTAGAGTCCCGGAATAAAGAGAAAGTTCTGAGTCAGGTCTGTACAAGACTCACCAGAGCACTGCCGACGGGCAACTCAACAATCAAGGGTCCACAAAAAAAGAGTGAGAACACAGGAATCCTCCCGGGGAAAAATAGGGAGCGACTCGATGTCTCACACCGGAGACGCGACAGTAGGTGGTAGTGTACAGATGGCACGACGTCTCACACCGGAGACGCGGCAGTAGGTGGTAGTGTACAGATGGCACGACGTCTCACACCGGAGACGCGGCAGTAGGTGGTAGTGTACCAATGGCACAACGTCTCACACCGGAGACGCGACAGTAGGTGGTAGTGTACCGATGGCACGACGTCTCACACCGGAGACACGACAGTAGATGGAAGCAACAAGACGACCTGGCCACGAGTGGAAGGCAGTCGGAACACTTAGGGCGTGTTCACACCTATCCTGTTTGGTCGACCATGGTCCCTTTAGATCAATAGTCCGTTTCGTTTGTACAGGTGTGAACACAAACCAAACTATTTTGAGGACCAAACAACCGAACCATGGTCCTCTTGAAAAGTTGGGACTCGGTTCGTTTTAAAGTGGACCATGGTGCGTGCTGTTGGTGTGAACGTGATCGAACTTTATATAGTACCATAATCTATAGCAAATGAGTGACAGACGCCTAGTGGCGGCTGGCGCGCGACCCAACTTGATAGTGCCAAGTGACAGTGCCAAGTGACAGCTTGCGGGCGACCCAACTCAAATGAATGACAGGCGCGCGGACAGTCTCTCTCTCTCTCTCTCTCTCTCTCTCTCTCTCTCTCTCTCCTCTCTAGACTCGCACTGCGCGCGGACAGTCTCTCTCTTCCTCTCTCTCTCTCTCTACTCTAGACTCGCGCCGCGCGCGGACAGTCTCTCTCTTCCTCTCTCTCTCTCTCTCTCTCTCTCTCTCTCTCTCTCTCTCTAGTCGACTTGCGCCGTGCTCGTAATAGTATCTCTCTCATTACGCTGCCGGCAACTGTTTACGTTTGTGAGTGCTATAGTCCAATAGATGTGACTGTATGTCCTTTGTTTACAAATGAGATCCGCACCAAAAAGGGTAGTGTGAACGCAGACCAAAATCAAACAATGTCTCATTTTCACATTTGGTCCATCCAGAAATTCCGGACTATCCGCGGACGTTCAGGTGTGAACACGCCCTTATACTCTCCCGACGAGCTGATTGCCAACCACCCTCAGGTGCATGAAGCATATTGTTCGGCACGCCCCTCATTGGGAAGCGCACAGTGTTTACACAGCCCTCACAGTTTCTCCTTTGTTTCATCACAATTTAGTAACAGACACAATATTTCTGACACTGGGAATACATTCACTGAGGTCCATAGATGTCCCTAGATACAGAGAACATGCAAATTGACCTTGTAGAAGTGGAGCAATATTCCATTTATTTAGGTATGTATTTTAGGCGGATTTTCAGAAAATAGGGCTCCGGGTTTAAGAGGTTAATGGGGTATGAACCGGCAATATCTTGAAATTAGGCAGGTCACTTCTTTAGCTTGTTTTGAGACAATCCTGGAAACCACTTGTTTTAAAGTCCCACTCCAGAATAGATTAACATCCATTCTTGAACAGTTTGATTTATAGATAGAAAATATGCTTTTTGGAATGTACATACAGCAGATTATAAATCAGTTTTACGTGTTAATAAATACAAATACACTGATCTTACCACTGCAAATAATTTTTACAATGGCCGGTACCATGGTGAAACTGAAATCACATATACATTTAGTCATTTAGCTGACGCTTTTATCCAAAGCGAGGAAGGGTACAACTTTGGTAGCTAAGTAACAATGTTCGTCAAACAGTGTTGAACTTGGGTGCTAG
>NC_140167.1:61278066-61320874 GCF_963971535.1 Notolepis coatsorum
TGGTTGTTAACCGGCCAAAGTGTCTGGTAGAGTAGGGAAATCTACCAAACACTAACAATTTACCATATATTAAATGTATTCTGTATTCTTGTTTCCACCCTGAATACAAACCATGAATATGGGCAAGGCTTTTTTTGGTGGCCAACATTATGGGAAATGTGCTTACTGTCTGCTCCAGAGTCAGACACGGAGATTGATACCAATTTCTAATGAATGTAAGCAGATACGCATCAGCTAGCCTAGTTTAAAACTCCGGGAGAGGTGTTTTGGCCAATGGCTAGGCGAGCTGATCCGTTTCCACTTCCATTCCCCATAATGTTGGCGTGTTTTAAGAAAAAGCCTTAAGAAAAGGCTTAATGTTGTACATAATCATAGCTGAAGACAGCAAAAGTGATGTACTTTGTACAATGTGTTGTCTTAGATTATTTTAATAATTTCTTGGATCTTAGATATCGGTTTTTATGGATGTCTTCTAACCATACTGACTGCTGATTCCTTGTTATATATACGATTGGAGAAGTTATAATGACTATATACATGACGTGAGAATTTATGATAACTCTATTTACAAGACCTAAGAACATGATAACTCTATACAAGACCTACGAACATGATCAAATCAAATCAAATTTATTTATAAGGCCCGACAACACACGTTAATGTCCCCATGGGCCGTACAGGTCTTCTTTAAACAAGTCAAGAAGAAAACATAACAATAAGTCAAGAACAGAACAAGAACACCATAAGGTCCAAACATTTTTAGATGAATGCAAATAAATGAAAGAATGCAAGCACTCCCAGACATACCCCACGCGAAGGTAAGGAAAAACTCACTAAAACCTAACAATAGGGAAAAAAGCTCCACAGGCAATGTGGAGGAGAGAAACCTTAGAAGGGCCATTCAAGGGGGGATCTCCCTTCTTAGATGTTGGTGATAGTAGTGTTGCAGACGGACAGTTGGTAAGCATGCACTCATGTGTGTAGTGAAACACAGATGAGTGCATGCAATAGCAACTGAACATTTTGAAAGATTAAAGATAGAGCTAATAGCGATGGCAACTGAACATTTTGAAAGATTAAAGATAGAGCTGATAGCGGATCTATTTGAGGCACAGGGGCGGCGCAAAGAGGGTCAAGTCCTCCCCGTCTTAGTCACGGGACATTCAACACTCCGGTCATTGCTCAGGGACAGCCGGAGACAGGGAGATAGGGGGCGGCGCAGAGAGGGTCCCGAACTCCCCGACATGATAACTCTATACAAGACCTAAGAATATATGATAACTCTATACAAGACCTAAGAACATATGATAACTCTATATACAGGACCTGATAACTTATGATAACTCTATATACATGACCTCAGAAGTTATGATAACTCTATAATATATACATGACCTCAGAAATTATGATAACTCTATATACATGACCTGAGAACTGATGATAACTCTATATAGATGACCTGAGAACTAATGATAACTCCCACACCGCCCGCAGAAGTGACATTATGAGTTGTGACCAGTGATGTACCTGAACGCGTTCAATGAACGATCGTTCATGAACGCGTTCGTATTTTGGGCGAACGTGAACTGAACGTACTGTATATCCGCTAAATGAACGTAATTGAGAACGTGTTCATTCTCAGCGCTGTGTAACAGAGTTCAAAAGTGCGTTCATTCTCAGCACTCTGTTATAACGGCGTTCAAAGATGTGCCAGATTTCATATGTATTTCAGCCGAAAACCCAGGTAAAACACACCGTAAACAGGCTTCAAAATTATGTGGAAAACCAACCGATCTGGCAACGCGCCTGTCACCCCCTGCTACGTCATCAGACTCATCACAACAACAGAGCAGAATTGAATTGATTGATTTGATTGATTGAAAACTTTATTAACAGATTGCAGAATGGGTACAGTACAGTACAGCTCAATACATACAATTGTTAAGGGGATGCAGACCAGAGAAAGACTTTCGTCTTGTTTACATCAGGGTCCCCCATTTTCAATTCATCGTAACACATATGACATACAGATAGACAGTACTGCTACATCTATACATTTATGACATACCAGATTTGCAAATACAGTACTGTTTGTGATACGAAAAGAGTCCAGAAAAGAAGTATATACATTTGACGTAGAAACTGTACATTGGAGGAGGTTGGGTAGGTGGGGGGGGGGGGGGGGGGGTACTGTACATTGGAGGTGGTTGGGTGGGTGGGGGGGGGGGGGTTGGGTAGGAGTGGGGGGGGAGGTTCGGTAGGAGGGGTGGGTGGGGGACACTGTACAACTGTACAAGCAACACTGTACATTGGAATATTGACAAGTCCATACTTGGTCATTTTTACTGTACATTGTTAGGTTGTGTTAGGACATTTACAGGGGCCAGTTTCGAATTGCAGTCTCCCGTAGGTGTTTTTGAGAGTGTTTTTGAAAGTGGGTAGTGATTCACATTCCTTTACAGCTTTGGGTAGTGCGTTCCACATTGATGTGGCATAATTGCGAAACGTGTTTAGTCCCTTGTTTGAGCCGATCTGGGTTTAACATGATTTGTGGAGCTCCCTCTGGTGTTGTGATCGTGGTATTCACTGACCTTTGGGAAGTATTTTGACATGTACATGGGTACCTTGGTCGTGTAGTGTATCTTGTAGACCAGGCCCATTGCAGTTGCTGTACTCTGTCGTCTACTCTAAGCCATCCTAGGTTGTCAAAGTGGGCAGGGGTGAGGTGGGTTCTAGGAGTAAGGTCAAGCAGTAGTCTGACCAGTTTGTTTTGAGATGTTTGTAATTTTGTTTTTAGCGCCTTTGAGGTGCTTTGGTACCATGAGGTGCAAGCATAGTCGTAGTACCCTTGAATGAGTGCTCCTGCCAGAGTCTTCAGGGTATTCTTGTTTACCAGTGAGGCGATCCGGTACAAGAAACGAGTTCGTTGGTTGACTTTTTTTATTACATTGGATGCCATTTTGTCACAGGAAAGATTTGCCTCTAGGATTGAACCCAGGTAGGTAATATCTTCTTTCCTTGTGACAATATTGTCACCCACTGTAACTGAGAAGCCGTCGGTCTTGCTGAGTTTGTTATTTGAGAACCGAAGAGAATGGACTCTGTTTTGCCCATGTGTAATGATAGTTTGTTATCAGCGAGCCATATGCAGATTTTGCCTAGTTCCGAGCTGAGGGTTTTTCAACCTGTAACTTGTTCTTGTCAGAGACCAGCAGGGCTAAGTCGTCCGCAAACAGGAACAAGTTGCAGTCACAAGCTGACGACATGTCATTTGCATAAATTAGGAACAGTAGCGGACCTAGTATGCTTCCTTGTGGAACACCACAGCTTACTGTGAGGGGGGGGATAGGGTACCGTTTACCTCCACCATCTGCTCTCTCCCCTCCAGGTAGGATTGCATCCAGCTCACTGATAGACTATCAAACCAATTGCTTTTAGCTTGTCAATCAGAATGGTGTGATTGACAGTGTCGAAGGCCTTTTGTAGGTCCAGCATGACCATTTTTCATGACCGAGAGCTGCGCAGCAGCAGGTCGAGAGCAGCACTCGCTCAGGTAATTCTACCTCTAGACGTCGGCGTTTGAGCATTTAAAAGAGTTTAACGTTAAAGTCAGTACTGACTCAGACGGAAAAAATCTAACGTTTGTCTGTAAACTGTCCACCCGGTTTGAAGAAGCAAGTCCGCACATCGACGACGTCGACAGCAAACCTTAAGCTTAAACGGCACATTGAGAATAAGCAAACGTCCTGTTTTAGTTTTCATAATAAAGACAATTCAAGCAAAGTTGTCCCTCATGTTTTTGAAAATATACTGTAGAGATGAAATCTGCAGCTGCTACTAGTGTGGACTGAATGCGCGGCGGCAAAGCGTTATGGAAATTCCAGTATTCCGATTGCTGTCTGTGGTTCAATATTTTTTACAAATAATAGCTTGCAGCAACGTATTGAAAAAAGAACTAACAAAATGGGCCGTTCAATATCTCCTTTATGTTCGAAATGTCAAACAGACCTGGGTACCTACAGTCTATCACTACTTTTGGGAATCTAAGTGTTTATCCAGGTTCTGGGGCCAAGTGATTGATTGATTGATTGATTGATTGAACACTTTATTAACATATTGCAGAATGGGTACAGTATAGTACAGCTCAGTCATATATGTTATGATGAATTGAAAATGGGGGACCCTGATGTAAACAAGACGAAAGTCTTTCTCTGGTCTGCATCCCCTTAACAATTGTATGTATTGAGCTGTACTGTATCAGGGTCCCCCATTTTCAATTCATCAGGACATATATGACATACATGACATACAGATAGACAGTACTACTACATCTATACATTTATGACATACCAGATTGCAAATACAGTACTGTTTGTGATACAAAAAGAGTCCAGAAAGAGAGTATATACATTTGACATAGAAACTGTACATTGGAGTAGGTGGGGTGGGGGGGGACTGTACATTGGAGGTGGTTGGGGGGGGGGGGTTGGGTAGGATGGGGTGACACCTTTACAATTCAAACTATTTGATAAACTTCTACTTTCAGCCCGGAAATGCATTCTGATAAACTGGATTAAGGATAAGCCTCCATTTTTACAAATGTGGTATAGAGAGATCTTCGGTGTGCTACCCCATGAAAGACACTGTGCAATGCATAGAGGCAACAACGCTTCCTTTCAGGAGGTGTGGGCCCACTATTAGACTATTTTCCTGCTGAAATTTCTCGGATCCTTCTAAAGGCCCAGTGCCCCATTGTATGGACAGACCTAGGATAGGAAAAAATAAATATATGTCTACATGTGAATGGGCTCGAGGCAAGTGCAATACTGTACAGTGCCTGTCTTGGTTTGCTTTCCTTTTTGCTTTGTTTTTGCTTGCTTATGGTGTGGATGATGGCATAGAGATGAACTGGAGGACCCCCCCCCCCCCCCCCCCCCTTGTCCCAATGTGTGTTTTTGTAATGTAAGTAACTGTACGTGAAAAATCTATAAAAAAAAAATCTATAAAAAAAGAACTAAAAAGAACTAAATTCGTTCATTTTTGAAACCATGAACTTTAGTTAAAAATTTTGAATTATGAACTATGAACTGAACTAGTTCATTTAAAAAATTGTGAACTGTGAACTGAACTAGTTCATGTAGAAAGTGATGTTTCCCAACACTGGTTGTGACCAATACAGGAAGTAGCTGGTGATAGGAATGGGGTCTTGTAATCCCTTGTTTACGCAGGTGCTTTACAGAACACCAGGAGAGTGCCCTGGCCTGCTGCAAGGCCCCCACACTCTCAGTCTAGAACACTGCTTCAATTCATGTGTGTCAGGCTTCCCCCTCTGTTGTGCTGCTTTGATGTTCGGCTTCAACTGGTCCCAACATAATGAACTCTTGTTACACAGCATCGGACGGTCACACAGTTAGCTTGCTCGAAACTTCTGCATTGTTTTTTCCAATGAGTGAGTGTTATGCTTATCATGTTCTGAACGTATTAGTAGATTACTTTAGATATATTGTCTACACAAGGCAATTGAAAAATGTGTCTTTCTGCATATCCCTCCTAGATATACATGTGTTTGGAGAGGTCAGAGAGGTCAGTGCTGCAGCGCCCCTGGAAGAGCTAGCCTAGCAGCTAGCCTAGCTGTTGGCCAAAAACACCTCTCCCGGAGTTTTAAGGTAAGATAGTGGTCCGTGTTCACGTACATTCCTTTGTGCTGAGCTAGGCTAGCTTGCAGTCGGATAGCTTTCTACTGAACGGACCTTGCAGTGTTCTTACAAGTCTATTACAGTTGCTGAGAGACACCTTGCTGGAGTGGGTAGAGTAAAGGTTAAGGTCAGGTATGGTATTAGCGCTTTTATCCAAAGCGATTTACAAGTTATGCCTCACATTTACCCCATTCACTCACCGACGGCAGAGGCAATCATGGAAGGCGCCAACCTCACCTCCTGAGCCACTGTCGCCACTGTTCTTACCAGTCCGTTACAGTTGCTGAGAGCCACCTGGCTGGAGTGGGGCTGGTCCTGGAGGTGGCCTACGTAGTGGCAGCTGGGGGAGTAGGGATGGCTCCAGGCGAGCCGGCCACGCCTCCAGTACTCCACCCTGAACCGACGGGACAGCAGCCCCCCCTGGAGGGTCAGGTTCAGCAGGAAGTTGGTCCGAGGTGTGAACAGTTGGTAGAACAGCTGGTATGGATAGATAGATAGATGGATAAATAAATAAATAGAGAGAGAGAGAGAGAGAGAGAGAGAGAGAGAGAGAGAGAGAGAGAGAGAGAGAGAGAGAGAGAGAGAGAGAGAGAGAGAGAGAGAGAGTGAAGTCAAGTACGTTTTACAGCACCATTATAATTTACAGTATCCAAAGCTGCTTTACAGACAAAGGAATGAAACAAACAGGAAGAGAGAGGCTCTGAAGTCACATGATCAACAGGTGACCAAACAGAGAGAAGAAGAGAGAGGCTCTGAAGTCACATGATCAACAGGTGACCAAACAGAGAGAAGAAGAGAGAGGCTCTGAAATCACATGATCAACAGGTGACCAAACAGAGAGAAGAAGAGAGAGGCTCTGAAATCGCATGATCAACAGGTGACCAAACAGAGAGAAGAAGAGAGAGGCTCTGAAATCACATGATCAACAGGTGACCAAACGCGTCTATTCTTTCCCCAATACATTTCCAGTTCCGCGTGCGCGTTCTGCGATCTGATTGGCCACAGACGTTTCTGGTGCAATCTGATTGGCCACTGACGTTTCTGGTCATGTGACATGTGCGCCCAATCGCGTGACGAGCTGTGTCTTTGCCCATTTCCGGGTCTAACAGCCTGCAAACTACCTAACGCCTAGTTTATCACTGGTTAAGCTTAGGCAACTCTTTCGAAGTTGGTTACGGTTAGAGTTTGGAATCAGGGCTGGTGTTGTATCGCCCTGCTCGAAGACAAACTCTAACCTTAACCAACTTCGAAAGAGTGCCTAAGCTTAACCGGCGAAAGAACTTGCCGTCACACGATTGGCGCGACCAGTGGGCCAATCAGAGCGCAGAAGGCGAACGCGGAACTGGAAATGTATTGGAGAAAGAATTCAGGCGGACCAAACAGAGAGAAGAAGAGAGAGGCTCTGAAGTCACATGATCAACAGGTGACCAAACAGAGAGAGGAGGAGAGAGGCTCTGAAGTCACATGATCAACAGGTGACCAAACAGAGAGAGGAAGAGAGAGGCTCTGAAGTCACATGATCAACAGGTGACCAAACAGAGAGAGGAAGAGAGAGGCTTTGAAGTCAAATGATCAACTTCATGAATTAATGAATGAATGAGTTTATTTCAAACATAAATTAAAAACAAATTAAATAAATTAAAAGAAAATTATAAAACAATAAAGTAATAAACAGATTAAAAAACAAACAAGCAAAACAGTGTAATGTTCGAAAAGGAGTAGGATGAAGTGTAAACTTATGTATTCCTACCCCCTTCACACTCTATTATCTTATGCAACTCATATTAACTCATTTTCATACAACCCAAATTTCCACACTATGAAAAGAAAAGAAAATATTATGAAAAGAATATATCAGTAATAATACTAATGATAATCCCACCGAGCACTAGCCCCTGGACGCGTGTATCGCTTCCGCAACGGAATTCGGTTTCCGGGTTCCTCTGATTGGCCGCGACCGCCACGTGACCCGCCCCCCTATCCACCGCTCTGCCGCTGCCGCTTCCCCAATTTATACGCATGGAAGTATTGACTGAATGAATGAATGAATGAATGAATGAATGAATGAATGAATGAATGAATGAATGAATGAATGAAAACTTTATTTAACAGATTGCAGAATGGGTACAATACAGTACGGCTCAATACACACAATTGTTAAGGGGATGCAGACCTGAGAAAGACGTTTGTCTTGTTTACATCAGGGTCCCCCATTTTCAATTCATATAGAACGACGCGATATTTTATTTGTTTGTCATGACAAACCAATTACATAATCCAACATATGTGTAAAGGCACAACATATTCCAGTTAACGGTATATCTTTTTTTAATGATTTGTTAAGGCGCAATCAATACTTCCATGCATTCGGGACCTCCATGTTTGGGGGTATTCATCAGACAAATCGGATGCGGGGATTCGGCTCCCATCAGGCGGGCAAGAACTGCGGGTTTTCAGCCTCTCCCCTCTCTCCTGGAGCTTAAGGGGGAGCTTAGTATTCCTGCCGTGGAGGAGGTGGCTACAACATCAACACACAGTGACTACATCGCGATTTTTTTATTTGTTTGTCATGACAAACCAATTACATAATCCAACATATGTGTAAAGGCACAACATATTCCAGATAACGGTATATTTTTTTAATGATTTGTTACGGCGTAGTCGTTCTATATGAATTGAAAATGGGGGACCCTGATGTAAAGACAAACGTCTTTCTCAGGTCTGCATCCCCTTAACAATTGTGTGTATTGAGCCGTACTGTATTGTACCCATTCTGCAATCTGTTAAATAAAGTTTTCATCCATTCATTCATTCAGTCAATACTTCCATGCGTATAAATTGAGGAAGCGAGCGAGTCCGCGGCCGCGCGCGCGGCAGCGGCAGAGCGAGCGGCAGCGGCAGAGCGGTGGATAGGGGGGCGGGTCACGTGGGGGTCGCGGCCAATCAGAGGAACCCGGAAACCGAATTCCGTTGCGGAAGCGATACACGCCCCCTGGACAGGGACGCCAGGGGTCAAGCGGTCAACACAACGCCTCCTCATCCATATACCTCTGAGATATAATCCTTTTATATGTTTTTTTAAAGTAATTTATATTTGTGCTTTGTTTTAATTCCACACTCAAAACCATTCCACAGATTCACTCCACAAACTGAAATACACATACTCTTCATTGTTGAATGAACGGCCTGTTTCTTGAAGTTAGACTCTCCTCTTAAAAAAATTGAATGTTATCCGGGAGTGAATTGTTTCGTGCTCTAAACATGATTTGTGCAGTCTTAAATTCAGCCAGGTCCCTGAGTTTCATCATGGCATGTGTTTGTGTGTTCCAGATATCCTACATTATTGATAATCCTAATTGCTCTTTTTTTGTAGTGTGCATAATGGTTTTAAGTTACTTTTATAAGTGTTACCCCAAATCTCTACACAGTAGTTCAGATATGGTAGTACTAGTAGTGAGCAATTTCAGGTAAAAAATGTTGGGCTTTGAAGAATAGTTGAATAATTGGAATAATTGGTGCTTCATTATTTGCTGCAAAGCAAAGTTTCAACGCGGCGGGTGAAAAAGAGGTGTGGGGTTCATAGTCTTCCTGAGAGTTCTCAACATGCTGATGTGGGCTCCTGTTTGGAGTGGTAAATTAAACAACATTTTAATCTGGATTTTTAGCATTGATTACCATGACAGCGGTTGAAGCCCTAATATAAACATTTGCTTTGAGCCTCACAGTGTCTGCTGGTTCATCCTCAGTGTCTGCTTGTCCGTCCTCAGTGTCTGCTGGTCGGTCCTCAGTGTCTGCTGGTCCGTCCTCAGTGTCTGCTGGTCCGTCCTCAGCGCTACGTCTCCTCCTCCGCCTGTGGGTGTGCTGCTGCCTCTCCGGGTCCAAGCGCTCTCCCTCTGGTCCAACACGCACTGGGATGGCTATCTCATACTGGTCTAGACTGGACAGGAACGCAGCTAGACGGGGAAGGAGAGAGAGAGAGAGAGAGAGAGAGAGAGAGAGAGAGAGAGAGAGAGAGAGATAAAGAGAGAGCCACAATCATAATCAGATGTATGTATATAGACAGGTTTCACTTAAATTTGGCTGACTTTGAACACAGCTACAGTAAGTAGGGGGAGGGTAAATAAACTGTTGAGGGAGTTTTACTTTGAGCTGGTAGGGAGGAAGATAGATAGATAGATAGATAGATAGATAGATAGATAGATAGATAGATAGATAGATAGATAGATAGATAGATAGATAGATAGATAGATAGATAGATAGATAGATAGATAGATAGATAGATAGATAGATAGATAGATAGATAGATAGATAGATGCTTATTCTGAGCGGCTATGAAGCCATATAGATAGAAATCAAGCTGATGAGAGAGAACCTTGATGACTTCTCAGTTCAGTCCATAACCACCAACCCTACACGGGTGTCGCCGTGGCAACCCCCTGAAACCATATACGTCCTGTCTCTCTCCCACCATGGCTGCTCTATGGGTGCCCGAAGGAGATTTATTGTCCAAACACACAGAGCTCCAAACTGCTCCAGCTAAGAGCTAACTGAAAGTGGACAAGGTCAGCTAAGAGCTAATTAGAAGAGGAAGAGGTCAGCTAAGAGCTAACTAGAAGAGGAAGAGGTCAGCTAAGAGCTAACTAGAAGAGGAAGAGGTCAGCTAAGAGCTAACTAGAAGAGGAAGAGGGCAGCTAAGAGCTAACTAGAAGAGGAAGAGGGCAGCTAAGAGCTAACTAGAAGAGGAAGAGGGCAGCTAAGAGCTAACTAGAAGAGGAAGAGGGCAGCTAAGAGCTAACTAGAAGAGGAAGAGGGCAGCTAAGAGCTAACTAGAAGAGGAAGAGGGCAGCTAATAGCTAACTAGAAGAGGAAGAGGGCAGCTAAGAGCTAACTAGAAGAGGAAGAGGGCAGCTAAGAGCTAACTAGAAGAGGAAGAGGGCAGCTAAGAGCTAACTAGAAGAGGAAGAGGTCAGCTAAGAGCTAACTGATAGAGGAAGAGGGCAGCTAAGAGCTAACTAGAAGAGGAAGAGGTCAGCTAGCAGCTAACTGATAGAGGAAGAGGTCAGCTAAAAGCTAACTAGAAGAGGACAAGGTCAGCTAAGAGCTAACTAGAAGAGGACAAGGTCAGCTAAGAGCTAACTAGAAGAGGAAGAGGTCAGCTAAGAGCTAACTGATAGAGGAAGAGGGCAGCTAAGAGCTAACTAGAAGAGGACAAGGTCAGCTAAGAGCTAACTGATAGAGGAAGAGGGCAGCTAAGAGCTAACTAGAAGAGGAATAGGGCAGCTAAGAGCTAACTAGAAGAGGAAGAGGTCAGCTAAGAGCTAAATGATAGAGGAAGAGGTCAGCTAAGAGCTAACTAGAAGAGGAAGAGGTCAGCTAAGAGCTAACTGATAGAGGAAGAGGGCAGCTAAGAGCTAACTGATAGAAGAAGAGGGCAGCTAAGAGCTAAATGATAGAGGAAGAGGTCAGCTAAGAACTAATTAGAAGAGGAAGAGGTCAGCTAAGAACTAACTAGAAGAGGAAGAGGTCAGCTAAGAGCTAACTGATAGAGGAAGAGGGCAGCTAAGAACTAATTAGAAGAGGAAGAGGTCAGCTAAGAGCTACAGTAACTGGAAGTGGAAGAGGTCAGTTAATTAGTTCATCTAAGAACTAATTAGAAGAGGAAGAGGGCAGCTAAGAGCTAACTAGAAGAGGAAGAGGTCAGCTAAGAGCTAACTAGAAGAGGAAGAGGTCAGCTAAGAGCTAACTAGAAGAGGAAGAGGGCAGCTAAGAGCTAACTAGAAGAGGAAGAGGGCAGCTAAGAGCTAACTAGAAGAGGAAGAGGGCAGCTAAGAGCTAACTAGAAGAGGAAGAGGTCAGCTAAGAGCTAACTGATAGAGGACACAGTCAGCTAAGAGCTAACTAGAAGAGGAAGAGGTCAGCTAAGAGCTAACTAGAAGAGGAAGAGGGCAGCTAAGAGCTAACTGAAAGAGGACACAGTCAGCTAAGAGCTAACTAGAAGAGGAAGAGGTCAGCTAAGAGCTAACTAGAAGAGGAAGAGGTCAGCTAAGAGCTAACTAGAAGAGGAAGAGGGCAGCTAAGAGCTAACTAGAAGAGGAAGAGGGCAGCTAAGAGCTAACTAGAAGAGGAAGAGGGCAGCTAAGAGCTAACTAGAAGAGGAAGAGGGCAGCTAAGAGCTAACTAGAAGAGGAAGAGGGCAGCTAAGAGCTAACTAGAAGAGGAAGAGGGCAGCTAAGAGCTAACTAGAAGAGGAAGAGGTCAGCTAAGAGCTAACTGAAAGAGGAAGAGGTCAGCTAAGAGCTAACTAGAAGAGGAAGAGGGCAGCTAAGAGCTAACTAGAAGAGGAAGAGGTCAGCTAAGAGCTAACTAGAAGAGGAAGAGGGCAGCTAAGAGCTAACTAGAAGAGGAAGAGGGCAGCTAAGAGCTAACTGATAGAGGACACAGTCAGCTAAGAGCTAACTAGAAGAGGAAGAGGTCAGCTAAGAGCTAACTAGAAGAGGAAGAGGGCAGCTAAGAGCTAACTGAAAGAGGACACAGTCAGCTAAGAGCTAACTAGAAGAGGAAGAGGTCAGCTAAGAGCTAACTAGAAGAGGAAGAGGTCAGCTAAGAGCTAACTAGAAGAGGAAGAGGTCAGCTAAGAGCTAACTGAAAGAGGAAGAGGTCAGCTAGCAGCTAAATGAAAGGGGAAGAGGTCAGCTAAGAGCTAACTGAAAGAGGAAGAGGTCAGCTAGCAGCTAAATGAAAGAGGAAGAGGTCAGCTAAGAGCTAACTGAAAGAGGAAGAGGCCAGCAGCAAATGAGCCCAGTTTTCATCAAACTATTTGGCCTTGTTTGAAGGAGGAACAAGCCCCGCCCCCTCGCTGAGTAAATATCCTGGGATTACAGTGATCCTTCAGACAGACTGGGGAACTGTTAGTTTTCTCTCGTCTCTTATTACACTCTAAAGAGCACAGTTCATCAGAGGTGCCGGTTTTGGCTGTTATCATAGGGGAATCGTTTTAAAGAACCTTCTTTGGTAATCTTAGAGCTGTATAGACATTTTCAGTGGAATTATGTCGCTAGGAACAGCTTGGATCTAAATTTGCCCATTTACAATGTTTACGTTGTCAAGGAGGAATGGGATGGGATTTATATACCATAAAAGCAGTAAATTGTTAGCCTACTAAAAATAGGTTTATGTATGATTAGGCTATAAGGAGTTCATGTATGATGAGGTTATAAGAGGTTCATGTATGCTTAGGTTATAAGAGGTGTTGGCACAAGGCTGTGATGCTGCTAGATACAGCAAGAAGAGAAAGAGAGAACCAACTCCATGGTTACCACAGGCAGTTTGCTTAGCAACTAATATAATTTTTCATAAAGCATGGCTAGCTATTAGGGGTGTAAAGGTACACATATCCGTACCGTACCAGTGTGTACCGTACCGTACCGAACGGCTGTGTAGTGTACCGAACGAATACGACGGTATGTTAACCACTAACGACCGCCCACCGGGGGCTGTTTTTTTCACAATCTAATATAATAATAATATTTTTTTTTTTACAAGTCGATTATTAATTTCAATATAGAATATTCGTTGACAGCCCTACAAGTACAATTAGTTACTGCACACTACATCAACCCTGAGTGGAACATGGAAAGCCAAACTTTCCCCCACTGTACCGAAAACCGTACCAAACCTTGACTTCAAAACCGAGGTACGTACCGTACCGTGGTTTTTGTGTAGCGTTACACCCCTACTAGCTATGCTTCGTGGAAATGATCAGCACTTGCTGGAACGCCTATTAAACCAATCAGATTGCTTGGCTGAAACAACCCATTGTGTAAGATGGCAAACAGAATTCTCTGTCTATACTACAGGTAGGGGAGACCTATGAACAGAATAGTCATTCTCTCATTTTGCTAGCTTCTAGTGAATTAAGTAATACTGATATAAAACGATTCCAGAAATGCTGGGGATCCCTGGAACCTTTTCAAGCGCACCACTTTGGGAGCCAGAATCTATTACTTTAACTGTGTCGCCTCCCAGAGCTCTATCTTTCACATCCTTCGGTGCTACATTCTGCCACAGAACGGTCATATGAGCTCTGAATTACTCCCTCCCACAGCTTCTCATACAGCTCTTGCAAATTACAGCACATAAAAAGTGGTATTTTCACAGCCTGGGCGAGCATCTGGACCAGGCGCGGGAACAGCTCCCGTAGAGAGTTGGCCAGAGGAGTTAAGAGAGTGAGTGATCAGATAGAAGCAAGGCACTAACGCTGCCAGGGTTAGGGGTTCCATTCCCTGTGGGGCTTAATGGGTAGAGCAAGGCACTAACGCTGCCAGGGTTAGGGGTTCCATTCCCTGTGGAGCTTAATGGGTAGAGCAAGGCACTAACGCTGCCAGGGTTAGGGGTTCCATTCCCTGTGGGGCTTAATGGGTAGAGCAAGGCACTAATGCTGCCAGGGTTAGGGCTTCCATTCCCTGTGGAGCTTAATGGGTAAAGCATGGGTCCAAGGTTAAGGGTTCCATTCTCACTTGGGCCACCTATACTAAAAAGTATCCAACCATGGTACTTGTACGGCACTTTGGACAAAAGACGTATTATACAGAAAATGTAACTCCACTTATATGACTGTACTGTATCCCCTATGTAGAGGTAGAGTGGTCGTCTGGTAATCGATTCCCGCTCCTCCCGGCAGTGTGTCAAAGTGTCCTTGAGCAAGACACTTAACCCCTAACTGCTCCTGATGAGCAGGTTGACCGTTGGTGTGTGAATGTGTGAGTGAATGTACCGTGAATGAATGTGAGGAACAAATTTTGAAGTGCTTTCGATAAAAGTGCTATATAAATACAGTCCATTTAGCATGTGCCCCTACCAGGGGATAGGATTTACTAGCCTGCCAATACATTTGGGCTACTGTAAAAATACTTTGTTACTCATCAGTAATTAGTGATAGTGATTTAAAGACTTGCTGGCTTAGCGTCAGCGAAGCGTCGAGAAACGAAGAGGGACAAAGAGGAGGAGTTTTCCTGGAGTTCTCCGCAGAGGGATCCACCGATCCACCCAGTGCCAAGTACACCATAATCCCATATTTCCCTCCCACTCTGCTATTTCCCTACTATCTCGCTTCCTCCCTACCCCCTTCAACCTCCTCCTACCACTCTTGACACCACAATGTGCCTCATACCTATATCCACAATCTGCTCCTCAAGAACAGAATTAACCCATCCACGCCAGTTTGCTAGCAACCCGGCTAATCTCTCCTACCCTCCTACAGCCACTAATACACCTGTCACAGTACAGGGAGGCTTATGGAATTGTCAATCAGCAGTCAAGAAAGCTGACTTCATTACTGCCTACGCCCATAGTCTAAATCTGCAGCTCCTGGCTCTAACTGAGACCTGGATAACCCCCAATAACTCGTCAACACCTGCAGCATTATCTACAAACTATAACTTCACTCACACACCTCGACCCTCCAGACGGGGTGGAGGCACTGGCCTCATGACATCTCCTTCATGGGCTACAAACCCAACGCAACTCCCAGAACTGTCACTCTCCTCCCTCGAATATCATGCAGTATCTGTCTCTAATCCTTTCAATCTCACCATTGTTACACTCTATCGCCCTCCAGGTCCCCTCGATCACTTCACAGATGAGCTGGACATGCTTCTAAGCTCCTTACCGGAAGATGGTACCCCGCTCCTTCTATTGGGCGACTTCAACCTGCCTGACTCATCTCAGTCGGTCCCAGTGGTCTCCCTCCTACAACAATTTGACCTGACTCCCACTGCCATGCCTCCCACCCACAAAGCAGGCAACTCCTTGGATCTCATATTTTCCCGTAACTCCAGCATCATTAACACCACGGTAACTCCCCTACATGTATCTGACCATTCCTTCATATCCTTCTCACTAACTCTCATGCTTAACCGAAAAGTCTTCACCCCAACTCAAACCGTCTCACTCAGACGCAACCTGCCCTCCCTATCCCCCTCCACCCTCTCCTCTGACATAATATCCGCTCTACCTTTGAGTGACACCTTCTCTGCTCTCCCCACAGAGATGGCAACCTCCACCCTCCTCTCAGCCCTTGCAACCTCCTTCGACAAGCTCTGTCCCCTCGTTGAGAAACCTGCCCGCCGTTCCCCACCCAGTCCATGGCTGACGGATGCAGTGAGAGAACAAAGACAGGTCCTGAGAGCGGCTGAGAGGAAGTATAGAAAGTCACGCCTCACTGCTGACATCGACACATATCACAACCTCTTGTTAACATTCTCCAAAACCATTACTAATGCCAAAGCTTCTTTCTTTCACCATAGGATCGAGGCCTCTGCCAAGAATCTTCGCAAACTGCATGCTACCATGTCCTCCCTCCTCACTCCCCCCCCACCTCCTCCTCCCTCATCTTTTTCTGCCGAAGACTTTGCGATCTTCTTTGAGGAAAAAGTGGAGAACATCCGCAGCTCCTTCTCCCAACCCCCACCCATTCCAAACGCTGAATCGAGAACCTCATCCTTCACTCTGTCATCTTTCTCTCCCATTACAGAAGCCGAGACCCTGACACTGGTAACGTCGAACCGTCCGACTACATGCCAGCTGGACCAGCTACCCTCCCCACTCCTCCAGACCATAGCACCGGACATCCTCCCATTCCTAACTGCAACCATCAACTCCTCACTCAACTCGGGGGTGGTCCCCACCTCCCTAAAACAAGCCAGAGTCACGCCCCTCATAAAAAAACCAACCCTGAACCCCACCATCATAGCCAACTATCGCCCTGTCTCTCTTCTCTCCTTCCTTTCTAAAACACTTGAACGTGCTGTATCCAACCAACTTACTGCTTATCTCTTACAGAATGACCTCCTAGACCCCAATCAGTCTGGCTTCCGGACTGGCCACTCCACAGAAACGGCCCTCATTGCGGTCACAGAGGCACTTCACTTAGCAAAAGCGAAAGGCCTCTCTTCTGTCCTGATTCTCCTAGATCTATCTGCAGCCTTCGACACAGTCAACCATCAGATCCTCCTCGCGGCCCTCGCAGGAATGGGAGTGGCTGGATCTGCGCTGACATGGCTGACATCATACCTCAATGACCGCTCCTACCAAGTGTCATGGAGAGGGACTCTGTCGGCCACCCGCCCCCTCCGGACAAGTGTCCCCCAGGGCTCGGTCCTAGGACCCCTTCTCTTCTCCCTCTACACTAAATCACTGGGTAACATTATCACGTCTCATGGCTTCTCATATCATTGTTATGCCGATGATACTCAACTCTTCCTCTCCTTCCCTCCCTCAGATATCCACGTCTCTGAGCGGATCTCGGCCTGTCTGTCCGACATCTCCGCCTGGATGACGACCAACCACCTCAAACTGAACCTAAGCAAAACAGAATTGCTCCACCTGCCGGCCAAATCCTCCCCCCTGACCGACCTCTCCATCACAGTCGAGAATGCAGCTGTGACCGCATCGCCGACCGCCAAGAACCTTGGTGTTGTCCTCGACGACCAGTTGAACTTCTCTGCTCACATCGCAGCGACAACCAGAACCTGCATATTCCTCCTGAGCAACGTCAGAAGGATACGCCCCTTCCTGACAAAAGAAGCCACCCAACTCCTCGTCCAATCAACAGTCATCTCCCGCCTCGACTACTGCAACGCACTGCTAGCTGGCCTCCCGGCCACTGCCACCAAGCCTCTTCAACTCATTCAAAATGCAGCGGCCCGCCTGATCTCAAACCTACCGAAGTCGGCCCATGTCACCCCACTTCTTAGGGACCTGCACTGGCTCCCCATTGCTGCACGTATCCGCTTCAAGGCCCTCGACCTAGCATACCGTGCGGCAAAGGGAACCGCTCCCGCCTACCTCCGGTCAATGGTCTCTAACTACATGTAGCAGTCTGGAAAATATGGTATATTATTCAGAACTGCTGACTGTGTTTATATCCCTTTTTGTACACAAAGACATTCTAACTAGTGTCATTGATTCACACGAACAATGACACAAAAGTCCCCGTCCAAAGAGCATATGAATACGGATCATAAATGACAGTATTGATTCATATTTTACAGTGCGTCTCCCCTTGTGACTGGCAGGCGGGACCAGCAGGGGGCAGTAGCAGGCAGAGAGTGGCGGAGAGAGCTGAGAGATGATAAAGGGAGGAGGCGAGCGGAAGTCGTTCTCTTCGGCAGTGAACTTGACAACGAGAAGTCACGTCTAACGGGGGGGCTCTGGATAGCCCCGTTGCTGACTTTATGCCGGAGTGCCCCGTGGAACAGTGACGGGTGATAGGAAGTACTGGCTAGTGGATACGATATCCTAGCAGTACCAGTGTTATGATATTATGAACATTAAGTGCAGAGTCAGGCACTAAGAGTCGAGTTATACCTAGTTACAGTGAGCGGTATAGGTAGCGTGCGGCTAAGGATCACAGTAGCATTGCTCGTGTTATACCTAGTTACAGTGACGGTATAGTCTGCGTGCCAGAGACGTACGGGACATCCAAGCAGTCTGCCCGGGCGTCAACAGCTGTCTGCACCGGAGAGCAGCAGCACACCTGCTCCAGGCTGCCTGCAGGACACGGGGAGTTCTTTACCACCAGCAGAGTTCGCCCAGCACCAGCTCTGCCAGCACTGCCTCTCTGCTATAGCTCCGCCTGCTAGCACCTGCGGCGCGAGTGTTCGACGCCATCTTGCCACCAGGACGGTGGTGGAGCGGCGCGGCCGCCATTTTGGTAGAGTAAACATTAGGGCTTCGGCGCCCAGGATCCTATCGTACATTACACAGTGTGTCGCAGCCTACGGGCGAAGCTGGTGTTTGCTAACCACAGTGCATAGGGGTACCCCATAAACAGTACATGCCGGCATTAGCATAGGGCTTTTGTTTTGGTAATTGTGGGCCCACACTTTGGTTTTATTTCCTTTTCTTTGAGCGTGATACAATGTGTGTGTATTAATATTTTCCCATTCAATTAACCCTTCCCTGGGGGGGGGAGTTACAGACCTGGTGCATTATAATTAAAGCCTTTTGAGGTATTATTCTGACCGTATAATTAAAGCCTGTTGAGGTATTATACAGGGTAAAGACCCAGACGTGGGTGATGAGTCAAACACCGTGAAGTATATTATCCCTGATAGTAACCCAGAGGTGGGTGCATAATATACGTGTTTATGAGGTATTGAGTTGAACCGCAGGGGCTATAGTAGGACTTCAGCCCAATTGGCCACTAGTATTAAATAATTGTAACTGAACAGTACAATTAACATAAAGACTTGAATGGGGTTCTGTGTGCGTGTCCATTCCTGTGCCCTGCATTAACTCTTTTGGTGTGGGTAACGTATATATATGGTTAACCCCTTCCTACCCAACTCTCCCCTTTTCATTGTGAGGTTTCTAGGGTCATTGAGGGAGGGTACTGCTTGCGGGGGGAACTCAGAGTATTTGATTACAATTCAGTCACAAGGTGTGGGAGGGTCTAAGGAGCGACTGGGAGGAGTGGGAGCGTGTTGGGGAGTACTGCTGACCGCCCTGCGACAGGGAAGGAAGACCAGAGTACCAGACCAGGTTGGTAAATCCCGGGCCCCATCCACTCCCACTACCAGCCTCCAGTCGACGCCCCAGGCCCAAAGACGAGGGTGCAGCCAGACAGAGTTCTGCTGTGTCCAGCTACCTCCTGACTGCCAGCAACCGTTCCCACGAAGCAGGGATAATCCACCCTGCTACATTTGGCGTCACGAACAGGATCAACATCCTAACTTACTCCCTTGACCGAGACCTGTAGAGAGACCCACGATGCCAAAGAAGGAGACCCCCACCGCGCAAGAGATGGCGGAGAAGTTTGAGCAACTGCAGGAGCAGTGTCAGACTCAGGCGGCACTGCTAAAGCAGCAAGCCGCAGCGATGAAGGAGTTGACTGACCAGGCCCTCCACACTCAGGTGGCCCTACAGGAGCTACGAGAGGGCCAGGCCGCCGCCACCTTGATACAGAAAGGGGAGACCCACGTGGCGCAGGAGAGGGAGGCGGAGTTAGAGCAGCTGCAGGAGCAGTGTGAGACTCAGGCGACACTACTGACGCAGCAAGCCGAAGCGATCAAGGAGTTGATCAACAAGGCACTCCTAGAGAAGCGCTACACTGAGGCGGCCCTAAAGGTGCAACGAGACGGCGAGGACGCCGCCGCCGAGGTAAAGAAAGAGGAGGCCGAACGCATGGAGGGACTGACCGCACAGGTGGAGCTGTTGGCGAACAGAACCCACATACACGCGGGCCTCCTGGACCGACAGGCGCTGGTGCTGGAAAAGACCCAGCACGAACAGCGGGAGCAGGCCGGACGCCGAGCTCCGCTTGCCGTGGCACCGGCCGGGATCCAACAGCTCCCTCCAGCGCCCCTCCCGGTGGTGTACGTCCAACGAGAGCGGAAGTGCAGCGAATTTGGAGGTGAACAAGAGATGGGGGAACTGCCTGTGGAGGACTGGATCCAGGCGATGAGGACCCACCTCCGGGCCAGTCGAGTGCCCGCGGAGGAACAAGCGGAGGTCGTACAGCTACACCTCAAAGGCGAGGCGAAGCAGACGGTACGCTTCCTGACGGGGGAAACCGCCCCCGACACGGAATCCTTGTTCAAGATACTCAAAGAAACCTATGGGGACAAGGTCCTGGTCAGCATTCGGCTGGGGGAGTTCTTCGATCGAAGACAGGCCGCCGGCGAGACCACACGCCAGTTCGCCTATGACCTGCAGGAGAGGGTCCGTCGCCTACGACGTCGGGCGCCTACGCTGGTCGGCGATGCCACCGCCCTGCTGCAGGAGCGGTTTGTGGTGGGCCTCAGAGACGAGGCCCTGAGGAGAGAAATGCGGAAGTACATGAGGGAGGACGGTACGCGGCCATTTCCTCAGGTACTGCAGGCGGCGATAGACTGGTCCGAAGAGGAGATGGTCCTGCCCCCCACAAGGGGTGCCGACAGGGGCATGATACGCGGCGTCGTCGTGAAAAGACACGAGCCACCTCTGGACATAGCCGTGCTACAGGAGTCCATCCGACAGCTCTTCGCCGGCCAAGAGCGGTTGGACGCGCGCATGGAACAGCTCTTCCAGGCGTTTCAACAGGAGCGAGACACACCCCAGAGAGGCTTCGCCGGAAGCCGACGGAGGAGAGACGTGCCCTCTACCCCGCGCAGACTACCCCGCCGGAGTGAGGATGGGAGACTGATCTGCTACAACTGTCAACAGCCCGGTCATATCGGCCGCGAGTGCCCCCGCGCGATGGAAGAATCACGCCGGGCGGAAGTACCGGGCGGTGAGGTCCCTCTCCCACCAGTACAGGACGCCACCCACACAGCAGCAGGCGGGTCGCCCGACCTGGCGACCGCCAGACCATGGTCTGGAGGGGGAGGTGTGGGGGTGTGCCGTAGAATTCGATACCACTGCGGCCGGCCAGACGAAAGCGCTGGCGCCCGGCTGCGCATCCCGATGCGGTCAGAACCGGAGTCTGTACCCAAGAGACAGAACAGGTCGGAAGGAGGTCAAGGGGGCAAGGACGGCCCGGACCAGGGGCCTCGTCGGCGTCGCTACCGCCGCAACTTCAACTACCGCTGCAGACGCTCGCCGGCCGGCGACCAGCCGGGCCCCGAGAGCGGCGATGGAAACGTCAAGAGGACGTCAGTGTTCACGGTTCGTCCCGAAAGAGGGGGCCCCGAAAGGACCGTGCAGAGAGATCGGAGCAAGATCTGCCCCTTCCCGGCCTCCGACCCGGAAGAGCGGACGAGAGCTTCCCGAAGGAGCCCGATGAGAGCGCGGAGCTCATCCGAAGCCGACGTGGGGGGTGCCTTCGTTTACCCTCGTGAACCGCACCCTAGGGCGTGTAGCAGCAGCGCCGCTACAACAGCAGCTGAAGCAGCGCCGAACGAGGGAGGAGAGGTAGAGTTGGTCCCCTCAGGCGAGGGCGGCGAAGACGACGGAGACGGGGGCGAGGAGGGCGCTGTGAGCGGCCCCTCAGAGGCCTCGGAGGGCGAAGCCGTGGCCGAGGACCCGCCAACAGAGACGGAGGAATCTGACACGGAGTTAGACTGGTGGGGGGTTAAGCAAACCCGGGCCCCGCTGAATGACAGAGGTGAGCCACTCGCTCGGTGTTTCCAAGACCATGTGCGAAGGTGTGTGGGAACGAGACGAGTGGTGCACCTGTATGTCTAAGGGAATATGGCACCGAATCAGACGCAGGGGGGGTTGAACGAACCCGGCCCCAGAGGAGCACCAGAGGTCGGCTACCCGCTCGGTATCGCCAGGACTACGTGCTCAGGAGTGTGTCCAACTCCGGAGGGAGTGTGTAAAACTGTTGGCATAATGCGTAATTGTCAACCGATGTGTGAAACTGTTGGTCTCAGGACCGTTGTCATACATGTGTGGTTTTGTTGTTAACTTGCAGAGGACTTAGCAAGTTCAAAGTGGGGGGAAATGTAGCAGTCTGGAAAATATGGTATATTATTCAGAACTGCTGACTGTGTTTATATCCCTTTTTGTACACAAAGACATTCTAACTAGTGTCATTGATTCACACGAACAATGACACAAAAGTCCCCGTCCAAAGAGCATATGAATACGGATCATAAATGACAGTATTGATTCATATTTTACAGTGCGTCTCCCCTTGTGACTGGCAGGCGGGACCAGCAGGGGGCAGTAGCAGGCAGAGAGTGGCGGAGAGAGCTGAGAGATGATAAAGGGAGGAGGCGAGCGGAAGTCGTTCTCTTCGGCAGTGAACTTGACAACGAGAAGTCACGTCTAACGGGGGGGCTCTGGATAGCCCCGTTGCTGACTTTATGCCGGAGTGCCCCGTGGAACAGTGACGGGTGATAGGAAGTACTGGCTAGTGGATACGATATCCTAGCAGTACCAGTGTTATGATATTATGAACATTAAGTGCAGAGTCAGGCACTAAGAGTCGAGTTATACCTAGTTACAGTGACGGTATAGTCTGCGTGCCAGAGACGTACGGGACATCCAAGCAGTCTGCCCGGGCGTCAACAGCTGTCTGCACCGGAGAGCAGCAGCACACCTGCTCCAGGCTGCCTGCAGGACACGGGGAGTTCTTTACCACCAGCAGAGTTCGCCCAGCACCAGCTCAGCCAGCACTGCCTCTCTGCTATAGCTCCGCCTGCTAGCACCTGCGGCGCGAGTGTTCGACGCCATCTTGCCACCAGGACGGTGGTGGAGCGGCGCGGCCGCCATTTTGGTAGAGTAAACATTAGGGCTTCGGCGCCCAGGATCCTATCGTACATTACACAGTGTGTCGCAGCCTACGGGCGAAGCTGGTGTTTGCTAACCACAGTGCATAGGGGTACCCCATAAACAGTACATGCCGGCATTAGCATAGGGCTTTTGTTTTGGTAATTGTGGGCCCACACTTTGGTTTTATTTCCTTTTCTTTGAGCGTGATACAATGTGTGTGTATTAATATTTTCCCATTCAATTAACCCTTCCCTGGGGGGGGGAGTTACAGACCTGGTGCATTATAATTAAAGCCTTTTGAGGTATTATTCTGACCGTATAATTAAAGCCTGTTGAGGTATTATACAGGGTAAAGACCCAGACGTGGGTGATGAGTCAAACACCGTGAAGTATATTATCCCTGATAGTAACCCAGAGGTGGGTGCATAATATACGTGTTTATGAGGTATTGAGTTGAACCGCAGGGGCTATAGTAGGACTTCAGCCCAATTGGCCACTAGTATTAAATAATTGTAACTGAACAGTACAATTAACATAAAGACTTGAATGGGGTTCTGTGTGCGTGTCCATTCCTGTGCCCTGCATTAACTCTTTTGGTGTGGGTAACGTATATATATGGTTAACCCCTTCCTACCCAACTCTCCCCTTTTCATTGTGAGGTTTCTAGGGTCATTGAGGGAGGGTACTGCTTGCGGGGGGAACTCAGAGTATTTGATTACAATTCAGTCACAAGGTGTGGGAGGGTCTAAGGAGCGACTGGGAGGAGTGGGAGCGTGTTGGGGAGTACTGCTGACCGCCCTGCGACAGGGAAGGAAGACCAGAGTACCAGACCAGGTTGGTAAATCCCGGGCCCCATCCACTCCCACTACCAGCCTCCAGTCGACGCCCCAGGCCCAAAGACGAGGGTGCAGCCAGACAGAGTTCTGCTGTGTCCAGCTACCTCCTGACTGCCAGCAACCGTTCCCACGAAGCAGGGATAATCCACCCTGCTACATACACACCCTCAAGACCCCTACGCTCTGCATCTTCTGGCCGCCTCAGATCTACTCCTATCCAAGCTCCCGGAGGGTCATCAAAGAGAAGCCGCCTATTCTCAGTCCTTGCCCCACAATGGTGGAATGAACTACCCATCCCAGTTAGGACAGCCGAATCCCGTCCAATCTTTCGCCGTCGACTAAAGACTCACTTCTTCAACCATTATCTGAAATGATAAAAAAAAAAAAAAAAAAAAATCTAACCCCGACTAACCTTACTGTCATGCACTTGTCCTAATAAACTAACCTACACTGTAACACGCAACACTTTGATGAACATTGTTACTCAGCTGATAGAGTTATACCCTTCTTGCTGTCTTGTCGCACAGAACTTGTAAGTCGCTTTGGATAAAAGCGTCAGCTAAATGACTAAATGTAAATGTAAATGTAGTTGTTAGTTGATATTTTTCCTGGGCTAGTGCCTATAATCCTCAAGTTCCATCTTTGCCCCCACTAGCCTTGTTCCTTTCCTTTTCTCTCTCTCTCTCTCTCTCTCTCTCTCTCTCTCTCTCTCTCTCTCTCTCTCTCTCTCTCTCTCTCCACACTTTCCATTCATCCCTACTTCCAATTTCAGACTGCGCCTCACATACTACAAACACAGCGCACCGCCTGCCCACCACACCCAGCGAAGCGACTGCCAACATGGCCATCATTAACCCCTCCTTCACCGCTGACTCAGCGTTTGAACTTGAATACGGTACACTTCAAAGCGAGTCAAATGTAGAACAGTGGAAACTCCAGCAGCGGGGAAGGCGCTCCCAATCTGACCTGGGTCACGTACAGTAGCACAGCGGGGTGCCAGCTATTCAACAAGGTTTTAATGGGACAGGGGCACTCGTAAAGGCACAGTCCGTGTAATAATAGCCCCGTCTATGGGAAAAGAACAACTCCCAAGAAAATACTGTATTTCCAATGCATTGTGTACTTTATAGGGAATACCTTTGTGATACTGTGTACTTTTCTTAAAACAAGACAGGCTTGGAACTTTTCCATATGTTGCTGCGGGTATTTGGTGGACGAACGCCTTTATCCAAAGCACCTTACAGTACAGTGAGTGATGCATATTCTGTGTGGGTACCACAGCAGGAATAAAACCCCAAACCCTGGTGGTGTTAGCGCGATGCTATACCCATTGAGCCAAACAGGGAATGGAACCCCTAACCCTGGCAATGTTAGTGCCATACAGGCCCACCCACATTCATTTCCCACTCCGACAGGATCTCCTGCCACCCAGAGGCGGGGGGCGGGGGGGGGGGGGGGGGGGGGCAGGAGGGGGCCGGGAGGGGGGAGGAGGGGCCCACCCATCATCTGGCCTCTTTTTATCACACAGAGAAAACACTGTGAATACAATGGATGGGAAAAACGCTCTCTCTCTCTGCCACCTCTCAACCTTCTCGCCCTCCCTCCATCCATCCACCCCTTCTTCCCTCATTCTCTCAGTCTTTTTCTTCTCTTCCTCCACCCCCCCCCTCTATCCTTCCATCCATCCATCTATCCCTCACTTCTTTACCTATCCCTCCTCCCTCTTTCCTTCCTATGTTCCCTCGTTGTATCCCTTCCATCTCTCTCTCCATCCCTCTCTCATCTGCCCACCCCCCCCATCTCTCTCACCCTCAAGTCGTTGTTCCCTCTCTTCCTCCCTCCCTCCCTCCCTCCCTCCCTCCCTCCCTCCCTCCCTCCCTCCCTCCCTCCCTCCCTCCCTCCCTCCCTCGCAGACACACCTGTTGAGCACCTCAAGGCCAAACCACTGTTGAGCTCTGATGTAGCTGTAATTATTATCATTATCATTATCACCACGACAACTACTATCATTTAATCACCTTGTAAATTGTAAAAGAGAGAGAGAGAGGGAGAGAGGAGAGAGAGAGAGAGAGAGAGTGAGAGAGACAGCGAGTCGGAGAGAGAGAGAGAGAGAGAGGGGGGGGAGTGAGAGAGAGAGAGGGAGAGTATGAGAGAGAGAGAGAGAGAGAGAGAGAGAGAGAGAGAGAGAGAGAGAGAGAGAGAGAGAGAGAGAGAGAGGAGAGAGAGAGAGAGAGAGAGAGAGAGAGACCGCCAGCCAGACCTGGCTCCCAAGAGAAGACAGACTGTGCACCCACTGCACACAAGATGAGGTGGAAACCAAGTTACACTTCTTAACAACCTGCCCACTATACCAAGACATCAGAGACATATACTTCCCACAAATTGCAAACACCCAAAGAGACTTTGAAAACATGGAAAATAACTCAAAACTCCCATACCTACTGGGAGAAATACAACAATCTGCAAATATAGCAGCAAGATTTGTGAGCTGCTGTGACAAGAAAATGACATTCAACGGAATACAACCACCATAAATACTGTCAATCACACAAACTATTCCTTCTGTACTGTACTGATTTCTTCTGATTCTCTGTTTTTGTTTTGTTTGGCTTTGGCAATGTAAACGTATGTTTCCCATGTCAATAAAGCCGATTTGAATTGAATTGAATTGAATTGAATTGAGAGAGAGAGAGAGAGAGAGAGAGAGAGAGAGAGAGAGAGAGAGAGAGAGAGAGAGAGAGAGAGAGACAGACAGACAGACAGACAGACAGACAGACAGACAGACAGACAGACAGACAGACAGACAGACAGACAGACAGACAGACAGACAGACAGACAGAGGGAGAGAGTGCTCATGTTTTATAAAATAAACCACTTTTGGGCAAAGAGAAAGAAACAGGGAGGAAGAGAGAGAGAGACACACAGAGGGAGACAGACCCATAAAAGAATAAAGGTCTGTAGCCGAGGGAGTGTTCACCTTTTATAAAAATAAGGCACCATTAGGCCCTGCCCAGGGCTCCATTTAGTTTAGTTTCTCAGAAGAAAGGAACCTTTAATTAGGCCCTCTTAAAAAAGGAGAAGGGGGAGAACAGTGGCCCTTTTTACTGTATCTCTGAGAAGGGCTGCCTCTCTCTCTCTCTCTCTTTCTCAATCTTTCTTTCCCCCTCCACTCCTCTCTTACTCCCTCTCTCCCTTTATCTGTCTTTCTCTCTCCTTCCTCTCTCCCCCTCCCATCTCTCTCTCTCTCTCTCTCTCTCTCTCTCTCTCTCTCTCTCTCTCTCTCTCTCTCTCTCCTCTCTCTCTCTCTATCTCTCTCTCTCCTCTCTCCACACACACCCCTCCCATCTCTCTCTCTACCTCTCTCTCTCTCTCTCTCTCTCACACCCCTCCCTCCACTCTATCCATTCAGTCTCTCAGAGAAGGGTTGCCTCTCTCTCTCCTCCTCTCTCCTTCCCTCCAACTCTCCACCCACCCCTCTTTCTACATCTCTACATCTGCCCCCTTCCCTCTCTCTCTATGTCCCAGATGTAACACAGCTGTCTTCAGCATGGCTAACCTGGAGAAGTGGTGTAGTTGAGGGGAAACTGAAGGGGCCAGGCCGGCTGAGCTGAACTGAGCTGAACTGAACTGAACTGAACTGAGCTGAGCTGAGCTGAGCTGAGCTGAGCTAAACTGGGCTGAGCTGAGCTGAGCTGAGCTGAGCTGAACTGGGCTGAGCTGAGCTGAACTGAACTGAACTGAACTGAACTGAGCTGAGCTGAGCTGAGCTGAGCTGAGATGAGCTGAACTGAGAATCTTACAGAACTCTGCATGCAGGGTCTCAATGGGGTGTTTGTCCCATTGGGTAAAGTCTTGTTTTGTAAGTGGACCCCACACCTCACTGCCATAGAGTGCAATTGGTTCAATAACACATTCAATTAATTTTAACCAGATTCGAATTGGTATTTCTGTTTGTATATTTCTTTTTATGGCATAGAAAGCCCGGCGTGCTTTCCCTCTCAGCTCATTGACTGCTTCCTTAAAATGTCCAGTTGAACTTAGTGTTAGGCCTAAATAGGTGTAATGTGTGCAGTACTCTACATGTTTTTGTACCAATTGAGAACTTTGGTAGGACGTCCTGAGATCTGGATCTTTTTTGGAATATCATTATTTTGGTCTTTTTGGGGTTTACTGCCAGGGCCCAGGTCTGACAGTAATGCTAGCAGGCCCAGGCTCTGCTGTAGGCCGTCTCTCTCTCTCTCTCTCTCTCTCTCTCTCTCTCTCTCTCTCTCTCTCTCTCTCTCTCTCTCTCTCTCTCTCTCTCTCTCTCTCTCTCTCTCTCTCTCTCTCTCTCTCAGTTGACCTGAACGGTCGACATACTGTGTGACAGCACCTTGTTGTAAGCAGTTCCTCTGTCCATAAGTCTCCTGTCTGGTCTATACTGTAGTCATTATGAGGACAATGAGGGACTGACTGTCTCTAACTGTGCTTCTGTCTCCGCCTGTCACCTCTGTCTGTCTGCTTCTCTGTCCATCTAGTCTGTCCGTCCGTCCATCTGTCTTTCTTTTTCTCTCTCTGTTCCCCCATCTCTGTCTGTTTCTCCCTCTCTACCTCTTTTTCTCCCACTCTCTCCCTACTTGTATCTTTCTCTCTCTGCCCCATCTCTGTGTGTCTTTCTGTCTGTCTGCCCCCCCCCCCTCTCTACCTCTCTCTGTCAGTAAGTCTGACTGGTTGTCACTACAAGGGACAAGAGAGGAGTGATTATCTGTCTCTGTCTCTCTTACAATTAAGTGGAGTCTTTCTCCATGCCCCCCTCCTTATGTTCAGTGTCTCTCCTTCTGCGCCTCCTGCCTCTCTCTCTCCCCCTCTGTGCCCCCCTCTAGTTATTTCTCTCTCTCCCCCTCTGTGCCCCCTATCCTTCTCTCTCTATCTCTCTCCCCCTCTGTGCACCCCTCTCCTTCTCTCTCTCTATCTCTCTCTCTCTCTCTCTCTCTCTCTCTCTCTCTCTCTCTCTCTCTCTCTCTCTCTCTCTCTCTCTCTGCTTTAAAATAACCCAATAATGAGGTAAAGCCATCATGACTGTGACATTCCAGGTAATCTAGTCCTCTCAGTGTGTGCTGTTAAACCATTGCACTGAGCGTATATATAACCTCCTGACAGACTCAGCTCTCTACAGGACACAGACTCACCACTCAGCAACTCTACTGTCCAAGCCTGAGAGAGAGAGAGAGAGAGAGAGAGAGAGAGAGAGAGAGAGAGAGAGAGAGAGAGAGAGAGAGAGAAAAACAGAGGCCTTACCTTACTATGTGTATTGCCTATAGTGTGTTGTATAGTTGAATGATATTGTTATATTGTTTCTTTCAACATGCATGACAATACAGCAAGTTTAATTTAATTGAATTGAGAAAGAGAGATACAGAGAGAAAGAGGGACCGGGAAAGAGAGACAGAGAAAGAGAGAGACAGAGACAGAGGGAGAGAAAGAGACAGAGAAAGAGACAGACAGAGATATATATGCATATTTGTCTCTCTCTCTCTTCTATACAGATATACTACAGTTCACCACAGCTGGACATGACAGAAGGATTTAATACCCTCAGACATTTTCACATTAAAGAGAGAGAGAGGGGAGAGAGGGAGAGAGAGAGAGAGAGAGAGAGTGAGAGAGACAGCGAGTCGGAGAGAGAGAGAGAGAGAGAGGGGGGGGGGGAGTGAGAGAGAGAGAGGGAGAGTATGAGAGAGAGAGAGAGAGAGAGAGAGAGAGAGAGAGAGAGAGAGAGGTGTAGGAATCAAATCCACAGTGGAGACTGATAGTGATAGACTAAGAAAGAGAGAAAGAGAGAGGGGCAATGAGAGAGAGAGAGAGAATGAGAGACATACAGCACAAATCAAAGAGAAAGAAAGAAAGAAAGAAAGAAAGAAAGAAAGAAAGAAAGAAAGAAAGAAAAGAAAGAAAGAAAGAAAGAAAGAAAGAAAGAAAGAAAGAAAGAAAGAAAGAAAGAAAGAAAGAAAGAAAGAAAGAGGAGAACCAGACAGATGGCAGATGTGATGAGACGAGAGCACTTGGCCTTGACACACACATGCTCTGTACTGTCACAGTGAACCAGAAACATTGCATCATTCACCTGCAGTAACAAACTGACTCATTACAAAACAAGATTCATAAACATCAGATTGGGGAGGGGGGGCATGGCAAGACTGGTAAGCAGCCTGCCCCTGGGGGTTACCCTGTTGCAATCACAACTGTGTGTGCTTGTGACGTACCTGGGTACGTGGGTTGGTCATTACCATTATTACTGTATTTATGACACCTTCTGAACATCAGGTTAGTATAATTAATGTGTTGTGTTTTGTATGTGATGTGTGTGTGTGTGAACATGAGAGCTAATGCTGTCTCTTTTCTCTCCCTGTCAGGTGCTGCCCGTCCCTACACTGAAGAGTGCTGATTGCCTAATGAATGACAGCTGATGGCAATCACCTCGAGAGGGGCGGGTAGACAAATACCTGACAGCACACACACGTCTGGGCGCCTCATTCTGTCAATTGCCAGTGACCAGAGTAGAGTGAGGTTGCCATTGTTTGCCACTGTGGTGGAATTGATACTGTGCTTATCTACTGCTTCGGGTGGACTAAAGTACTGGTATATGTATATAGATATTGTTGGCCTCTGCGCCACTCCTCCATTGGAGTAAGTATTCTCTTGTTGGCTTTAGGCCTAATCCCACTGAGTGTGGAATTGTACCTTTGGTACCTTTGCTGGGGGGTTTCCCAGTACCAACCTCTGGCTGGTTGGTGAGTGTCTGTGGGCGCTTATCTAGTTTACTTTGTATTATACTTACCTTGTGTGTTCTCCCTTTATCCCTCTCCCTGTTTGTTAATTGTTTGTGGGTTGTTTTTTCCCTTTGTTGCCTATTTAAATATCAGTGGAGGTTTAAATCCCTACCCGGCATAATAAATATAATTTAATATTTTTGGAACAACGTCTTGTGTTTATTATTACCTACCTGCCCGGGACTGTTTTGAAAGCATTTACTGAGAGAGGCTGCTTTTGCTCATGTGTAGCCAGCTCCAGTTATTATTCTGTGTGGTCCTTAGACCTTTGTACATGACAGTGCTAATAATCAATCCATTGAAATACATCCATTTAGAGCTGCTACTAATGATTATCTAAAGCTGCAGTAGGCAACTTCTGAGAAATTTGCAAGATTTTGCGTTTACCTGCCCCGCTGAAATAGAGCATGTTCTGATTTGGTCATGTTTATTTCGGGAGAGGTGACCATTTTGAACCATGGGAATTGTAGGTTTCTTTGCTGCCATTTTGTAAAGGACATCGCTAGCATCAGCAACATCAGCGTTGGAATTTTTCAGAACGACACTTCCCAAAAGGCTCTATAGGGTTTCAGGCGTCATACTTAATATCTCTTATTATTCGGGATAATAAACCACAACACTTAATGTAACTGAGGGGTACAATTCCCTGACTGTATTGAATAAGTATGGTATCATTAAACCACTACTGCGTTATGTACATTACTACTGGCCATACAGTACACAGGTATATGTGATGAACACTCCCACAATAACACGGCTTCACAAGAAATACGGTTTAGAAGAATATTTATTAGCAGCACGAAGATTATCTTACATTACTTATCAAGATTGAGAGTTGCGCTTGTAAGGCGAAGAATGTGCATGAATAGGTCAAGAGCGTAAGTCCATGAGAATATTACGCAGGAGATAATTAATACCACCTGTATCATAAGAATTATATATGGTACACTAGTAGGTCCGCTGGAGATAATAAAAGGGTCCCTCCGGTTGTAAGCCAGCAGGGGGAGGAATGTTCGAATGCAAAAGTCTGGATCACCGAGGAATCAATAAGCTCCAGCTACGGGAGGCGGTACATTACTCCCTTGATCGGCAGACGAAAGCAGCAGCTATAATCCAAGTATGCGTGCAGCATGGATGGAAGCCAGCCAGCCTCTCCTAGAGACGGGCTCGAGTGATGCTCCTCACGGGTAAATCCCACACAGCAGCGGGGTAGAACGGTTCTCTGATCCAGCAGCCACGGTACCAAAGCAATATAATAATCCAGCCGGAAAAGGCTCTGCTTTCACCGGTGTAGATTCTCCGGTGCACGGTACTCCACATTAACTAGGTCGAACTTGACGTTATTTCACTAAGCGCTGATACTTTTACTATCCTATTCGCACGCGGTTATAATTGCTCTATTTAGACGCAAGGTTGCTCACTTCACTTGGTCGTTGACTCGTGATGAAGGCTTTAACGTTTGAGGGTAACTTGACTTTAGGCTAAGTGCTGCTGTATCCACCTGCGACGTATTTATACGTACGGTGAATAATCTAGTGCCAACCTCATTTCTGTCTCGTATTCCTGCGCAAAACTGGGCATGTTGAGACAAGCCTTGGCGGTGGCTTTGAACTCGGCATTGGGGGGTATGGCCGTGGCGCCTAGGGGATCGCTTCCAATAGGAGAACGAATATTATGGTCTGTCCTGTACTAGGTAAAGGGATATTCCGTGTATATGTACAAAGAATATACAAGGGATATCAAACGATATACAAATATTATACATGGGATCTCAGGCAATAAATATATATATTCGGTTTAATCTGACCCTTTGTAACAGCCGCCTCCTAATTAGTCCGCACCTAATTAGATAAGCAGAGACAGATTAACCGCCTTGTCCACTACTCAATGTCCGTTGTGAGGAGTAGGGCAATTCACAAAGTCAGTGGGTCATGGTCGTCATTAAGCGAGTCGGGGAGCCTTGGCAACTCTATCAGCCTCGCCACGGGTCGGGTGTATGTCCGCCCCTGGACGAGCACTTCTGCCGCTCTGACCTTTCCGTCGGCACCAGTGATCACTTTGCTTACGCGGCCGGCCGGCCACGCAGCTCGGGGTAGTGACTGGTCTATGATCATGACGACTGGACGGGATGGAGGGGGGCTTAGGAGGAAGCGGGCCTGAGACTGCTTTGATCTGTGCTTGGCTGTGCCTCCACCTCCTCCGTCTGTTTCTCTTGTTTGGTCTGTACCTCGTCAAGGAGTCGCTTGGGGTGCTGGGTTCGAGGTCAGCTACGTCTGGAGCGCAGCTGAGGGGGGTGGAGTTCGGAACTCCCTCTTGTGCCCACGGTTCTCTCACAGGCCTCTCGCCTAATGTCAATAGCCTCTCAACGGGCTGTACGAGAGAGTGGCCGGTGTCGCTCACCTTTGTGTGTAGGCAGCGTGTAGACGTGGGTTGACTGTCAAGTCCGTAGAGGGGGCCCTGGAGCGTCCACCCCAGTCGGGTCTGAACCGCAACTGGGCATCCTTTGGGTCCGATGTGGGCCGCCTCAATTGGGAGAATGAGGTCCGCGTGGTCGGAGCCGATGAGCAGGGTCGGTGTGGCGCCGTCGATAAGCGGTATAGGTAGTTGACGTAGGTGCACATACTTCGCCATCAGCTGTGGGATGGGGTAGGTGTACTGGGACAGGCCTATGTCGTGGCTGGTGAAGACGTTGGTAATACTATACTGCTTCTCGGGCTGGTCCACCGCTGCTATCTTGAAGGAGACCTTTTCACCTTTTATGGTCTTCTGGTACCTTCTGATGGTGCGTATGGTCATGGTACCTTTGGCACCCCGCAGGCCCAACTGGGCTGCGGCGGAAGCGAGGAGGAGAGTCTTTTCAGACCCATCGTCCAGGACGGCGTAAGTGTCCAGGACCTTGTCCTCGTAGCTCAGGAGCACTCTGACCACTTTGATGAGCACTCAGGGGGTCCCGCTATGCTGGTCAATGTGGAGCACTCCTGTTGGTCGGTTGCTTTGGATCTTCTGGAGTGGTGCCGACTCGCGGTCGTCCGAGTAGCACCGTGACTCCCAGTGTCTGCTGTAGCAGTCGGGACACCAGGGGGCGGTCTGGTGGATCTTTGGTACTGGTGCCACCGCCTCGGCCTGGTACATTACCGTGATGGGCCCACTTTGTTGTCCTGGCGGACGCCTGTTGATGTCATGCAGGACCTCCAAGTGGGCGCCGCCGCACCTGCTACACTTCTTCTTCAAGCGGCACTCAGCTGCCATGTGGCTGCGCGCGCAGCGGAAGCAGCGGCGGTGGTCTTTGATCCACTGACTCACCTCGTCCGTGGTCAGCTTCCTGAAAGTGTCGCATTGATACAGCCGATGTTCCCCTTCACAGTACTGGCATTCAATCTTCCACTCCTCTTTCGTCGAGGGGGCGTTGTGGTTCTTGTGCTGCGGTACTGATTCGGCATGGTGCATAACGGTCACCGACTGGCGGTTATCATTTGATCCCCGAGGTCCTGGTCTTGGGCTTGGTCCACTCCATACGAACGTGTCCAGTCGTAAGCTGCTGACCTCCCTGGCGAGGAACTCAGATAGGTCTAGGAGGGATGCCTCTGGGCCGTTGGGGTCGCGGTGGTCTCTCTGCCGTCGAAAACGCTCTTGTCGGGCGGGAGGGAGCTTCTCTAATATCCTTTCTACATTAGAGTTAGTGTACAGTTCGTATATCCCCTTTTCCTTTTGGGACCCCAGCATCCCTACCAGGGACTGTACCTTGATAGAGAGGTCATCCAATGCTCTGTTGTCTCTGGCTGGGGGGAGACGGTCAATGTCTCTTATCTCTTGTATCACGTAGTCCCATATGCGTCCATAACGTTGGTCGAGGGCTACTAGAGCCGCGGTGTATGGGGTACTTGAGTTGGAATATGCCAGCGCTATATTATGCGCTCTGGGCACCTTCAGGTGCTTGAGTAGGATAGCATACTTGTACGTCTCATCGGGGACATCGGACATCATTGTCTCTAAGCACATTCGTAGCTCTGTGTACTGTGCTCTGTTCTCGTGTGTGAAGTCCGGGAACGTCGGTGTGCCAAGGTACGATGCCATGGATGGCTGGCACATCGGTGAGCGTTGGGGGAGAGGCCTCCTGGGCGAGTCCCCCCGTACGTGTCGTCGTGGGCTGGTACTTGGTGGGTACCAGGGGTCGGGTACCCAGGTGCTGTTCCTCGGTGCTGACGGTGCGTCAAACTCACCCGTGAGTTGAGTCTGGGGTTTGTAGCGCAGTGCCTCGGGGCTGACGTCTGGGCTGTACTGGGCCTCCTGGTCCAGAGTACGTTGCTGCTGGTCGGGGCTGTACTGGGCCTCCTGGTCCAGAGTACGTTGCTGCTGGTCGGCTTGACATTCCTCCTCTTCCTCTTCCTCTTCCTCTGCTAGGTCCTGGAGTCTTCTGTTCAGTCTCTCGGCGTGGTCCGGTTCTTCCCGGTTGCTGGGTCTCGTATGGACCGGCCGGGGAGGGGGTTCGGAGACGTGGACAGGCTCCTCCTGTTGGCGGGGTCCCGGGTCGCTTGGTCGGGTAGGGGAATGTGTCCTAGACCCTTGTCGTGATGATCTCCGGGAGCTCCGTGCGGAGAGAGGGGGTGTCGCCATGGCAATCAATTTGTCCATCATCTGCGCCTGCAGCCGGTCGCGCTCTGCCTCGCGCTGGGCATGGGCGGCGTCGCGCACTGCTTCGCGCTGGGCATTGGCGGCGTCGCGCTGTGCATTGGCGCTGGCATGGGCGGCGTCGCGCTGTGCATTGGCGGCGGCGCACTGTGCATCGGCATGGCTTCTTTCAATGTTCTCTTCCGTCTGAAGGCGTCTGGTCTCCAGTCTTATGCGGTCGGCTTCACTCCTTTGTTGCGCCTGGAAGCGCTCTCGCTCGGTTGCAGCGTGTTCGCGCTCACTGAGGGCTTGCGCTTAGAGTTGCGCGTGAAAGCGCTCTCGTTGGTCTGCAGCTTGTTCGCGCTCGCTCGTCTGTTGCGCTTGGAGTCGATCGCGTTCACCCTGAAGTCGATCGCGTTCGGTGGAGGCTGCCAGGGTGGCGATGAATGCCTGCGCCAGCATCTTGTCCGCCTCGCTGGGGGAAGACACCGACGGAGGTGATCGGCTTCTGGCAGTGCTCGTTGGAGATCTGTTCTCTGGGCGCGCCTCGAGGTCCGTCTCCTGGGCGCGCTTCTCTTCTGGTAGTGGGTCGGGTTCTGTCCCTGGAGCGCTTTCTTTATCCTGGAGCTCTCCGGGGACCGTCCCGTTGACGTCGTCGGGGGGTAAAGTCATGTCATGTCCCTCCTGGTCCCCCCCGTGGGCTTGGTCAGTTTCGTTAGAACCCACTGGGGTCTCTACTGGCAGGGTCGCCTGGTCGGTAGGTTTTGACATGCTTTGACTATCCGCTTTATTTATTTTATCCGTATTTAACGTCTGTATAAAGCTAGGTAGTAGACTGGCAGCGTAGTCCTCTAGGTAACGAGGTGGCTGCCGTCTGCGCTCCGGGCGATCTAGCTTAGGAGAACCGTTTGTGGAGTGTTCACCGCTGGCCATGTCAATATTAATGTTATATTAATATTACGCTAATTACCCTCCGGCTCGAAGGACCAATTGTAACTGAGGGGTACAATTCCCTGACTGTATTGAATAAGTATGGTATCATTAAACCACTACTGCGTTATGTACATTACTACTGGCCATACAGTACACAGGTATATGTGATGAACACTCCCACAATAACACGGCTTCACAAGAAATACGGTTTAGAAGAATATTTATTAGCAGCACGAAGATTATCTTACATTACTTATCAAGATTGAGAGTTGCGCTTGTAAGGCGAAGAATGTGCATGAATAGGTCAAGAGCGTAAGTCCATGAGAATATTACGCAGGAGATAATTAATACCACCTGTATCATAAGAATTATATATGGTACACTAGTAGGTCCGCTGGAGATAATAAAAGGGTCCCTCCGGTTGTAAGCCAGCAGGGGGAGGAATGTTCGAATGCAAAAGTCTGGATCACAGAGGAATCAATAAGCTCCAGCTACGGGAGGCAGTACATTACTCCCTTGATCGGCAGACGAAAGCAGCAGCTATAATCCAAGTATGCGTGCAGCATGGATGGAAGCCAGCCAGCCTCTCCTAGAGACGGGCTCGAGTGATGCTCCTCACGGGTAAATCCCACACAGCAGCGGGGTAGAACGGTTCTCTGATCCAGCAGCCACGGTACCAAAGCAATATAATAATCCAGCCGGAAAAGGCTCTGCTTTCACCGGTGTAGATTCTCCGGTGCACGGTACTCCACATTAACTAGGTCGAACTTGACGTTATTTCACTAAGCGCTGATACTTTTACTATCCTATTCGCACGCGGTTATAATTGCTCTATTTAGACGCAAGGTTGCTCACTTCACTTGGTCGTTGACTCGTGATGAAGGCTTTAACGTTTGAGGGTAACTTGACTTTAGGCTAAGTGCTGCTGTATCCACCTGCGACGTATTTATACGTACGGTGAATAATCTAGTGCAAACCTCATTTCTGTCTCGTATTCCTGCGCAAAACTGGGCATGTTGAGACAAGCCTTGGCGGTGGCTTTGAACTCGGCATTGGGGGGTATGGCCGTGGCGCCTAGGGGATCGCTTCCAATAGGAGAACGAATATTATGGTCTGTCCTGTACTAGGTAAAGGGATATTCCGTGTATATGTACAAAGAATATACAAGGGATATCAAACGATATACAAATATTATACATGGGATCTCAGGCAATAAATATATATATTCGGTTTAATCTGACCCTTTGTAACACTTAACGTTATTGACATATATTGAAGAGCAGTTAGTTTCTCTTCCCTATTTTTAGCATCATCATTTCACAAAACAGCTTATAACTTCATCAAAATTAGTCTGATTATCCTAACACTGATAACATAGAGTCCTTACCTGACATCAGATGGTATCCAACTGGTATATTCCAATTCTTGATCACCATTCGAAAAAATCGATAAGTGTATAGATCCAACGCGATACAGTAGAACTCCATGATCAGCGGGGCTCAGAGGCTCCAGAATGAACTGTGGTAACCCCGGCTGGATCAGTGGACTGGAAAATGTGGAGTACCGGATTTTTTTCCCCATCCATTTTCATTGAGTCCATTCCAAAATCCCTTATGTCATCTGAAAGACGATAGGGGGCGCTTTTTTCCACATATAATCTCCGGCGGTGCTCGTGTATACTCGGGTAGGCTCGCGTGATGCAATATGATTTCAGATCGCTAAAAAAAATAAAAAATAAAAAATTCCGAGAAATCTTGTGAGTGGCTTTCAACCACATAAAAATAAACCAGAGATATCTCGTGTGTGGCAGTTAAAGTGTTAAAAATATACACAAATTAATTACAATACAATACATATACTATGCTCTTACTCGCTCTCCCCCCCCCCCCCCCCCCCCCCCCACAGGATCCCCTCTTGGATAGCATCCATTATACCGTTTGACACCAAGGACTAAAAGTTCATATAATGCGTTATCCTCTCCACCACATCTAACCAGATTGCTATGCTGGCTTCATTAACACCTAGAATTCGTGCTGTAGATATCTCTAGATAAATCACATCAAGATAAGGTAAGAATCCATACCCTCCGGCACATTTTATCCGGTTGAATCCAGCGTGATGCTATTAGCTTTTTGGCAGCCGTAAGACCGGACAAGATTAGCCTCTTTACATGTACAAAGTGTGATAACTGAGAGACATTATTCAGCAACAATACAGAAGGCAGTACAGGTATTGTCAGAAATAAAAATTCTGATAATAGCGTGGTTACTTCTACCCAAAATATCTTAATAGGAGGGCATTCCCAATACATATGCATAAATGTACCACTATCACCGTTTAAACATAAGGAACATCAGGAGTCTTGTTTAAGCCCCATTCGGTTCAGTCGTATAGGAGTCAGGTAAATCCTATGAATAAAATTAAGATTAATCTGTTGATGATCCGGGTTGTGTGACGATAGCCAAAACGTTTGCCCAGACTTCAGCCCAATCAAAATCTACTTCCAAGTCTGGTATATCCTTCCTTCAAACTGAGTCTAGGGGAAGGACTTCATACGAAGACGTAAGTAAGTGACGATAAAAGTCAGAGACGAAGCCTCTCGATGTTTCCTTTTCATAGAAGAATTTGTGATATCTGTGGTGCTCAAGTGGTATCTTTAATGGGACTCCATGAGCCTTCTAAGTTGCTAATAACTGTAGATAGAAATAATATGTGGAGCTGGTGAGGTTAAATTTGTTATGTATATCTTGATAGCTACAGAAACCCCGGTCATTGAAGATATCTCCCAAAGTATGTATGCCCTTCTTTTCCCATTTGGGAAATCTGATAGGTCGTTGTGCAATAAGGAGTGCATTGTTATTAAATATGGGAGAATGGCTATGCCATTTATGTAGGTTAGTAAATTTTTTCTGTGTGTCACGCCATTTCCATTTTCAACGTTCTGAACTTTCAGCAGTATCTTTGCTTGTTGACTAATGCACCTTTTTGAAAATCATCTGACATGAAGATGGAACACTTTTTTTTTTTGTTAATATGATTTATATTACTGGTAGTTCATACAAGACATTATCGTCCTCTAAGCCAATCTGCACTTTAACATAGGCCTGGTTTGTTTTTATTTCTGTTAGTGCCGCGGATATAAGAAAGAGGTCTTTAAAGCTGAGTCAATGTTGATGGTTTTGTTGAACATTTGTATTTCACAGGAGAGAAACTGTATTCAAAGATCAAAGAAAGCTATTCAAATAGTCTTTGAATCTAAATATACTTTCTTTCTGTTGATTCTACATTAATTCCATGATTTTACTCAAGTAAATATCTGTTACAAGCTTCGGTCTTAAGTAGAAAAATGTGATTTTTAATCTAGATTAATCTAGATTAATTACAGAAAATTGTGAGATTAATGAGTTAATTTTTTTTATTGACAGCACTAGTTCTTATGCACGCCTGGTGATACTAAATCCAAATTGAACTCACCAATTTTTTTTATCTACTTTTTCTCCTCCTTTTTCTGTGATTTTTCTCCCATCCCAATTTACCTCTCGTGCCAATTCTCCCTCCCCTGTCCTGATTGTTGCTCGCATGTGCCCCCCACTGGCCGGTCGTAGGGAGGATAGAAGCCCATCACATGTCCCCTCCGATACATGTGAAGGCAGCCAGTCACATCTTTTCACCTGCCAGCGCGGACTCTCATTGGTGAGGAGTAACGTGTAGGAGGCTCACACTGCCCCCGTCATTTTCCTGTCTTTGCTGTGCAGGCACCCTGACCGACCTGTAGGAGTCGCTGTTTACAACGACCAGACTACCACCCATCGACTCTCCTCCCGCTGACTCTGCCAATTGAGTCAGTATGACGGCCGGCCCAAGCCGGAGGCAACGCTGACAGCCGGATTCGATACCGGTGTCTCTTGCGTTGCAACCGCTGCGCCACCCAGCCGCCCCTGAACTCAGCCATTTGAAAGATAATATATGTATATATATAAATGTGCGAATTGGCTATAATAAGGGAATTTATAAGCCTGCTATTCTATATTCTATAATAATATTTCAAATTGCATTGGTCCGGATGGGAGAATTCAGTACTGTATCTACAGAACCTTCTGTTTAATCATCTTCCCTTTATTCATTTCCTGTGGCAGTTCTTCATGTCTGGTCATTATTAGCATGGTGTTATTCACTGTCAAAGATGCAAAGAAAAATCATAATTCATATTATCCTTTGTTTCAACACAATTTAAGCAAGCCTAGTAATAGACTAAATATTTCTGACACTGGGAATACATTCACTGAGGTCCATAGATGTCCCTAGATACCAAGAATATGCAAATGGGCCTTGTAGAAGTGGAGCAATATTCCATTTACTTAGGTATGTATTTTAGGCGGATTTTCAGAAAATAGGGCTCCGGGCTTAAGAGGCTAAGCAATCGATTCATCCAGCGATTACTTTATTGATTAATTGGTGCATCTAAGCAATTGATTTCATCCAAATAACCCAGACCATTGAACATTTACATTTAGGTTTACTTGCGTTTTATTTGCATCATCATCAATGCACACTGGAGTTTAGCTGAAGCACACAACAGGGTGTCTTTAGTGCATTTCCTAATAATATTTTAGTAAAACATTTTAACAATCTTAGTGCTTCTGAATGAAATTCTTCTTATTCTTGTATTTCCATCAGATTAGCAGCTTTGAAACTTTTAACTGCCACCAAGGAAATGTTTCTTAAAATTATTTTCTACAAAAATAAAAAATTAAATATAATAAATCAGATGACCACATTTGTTGTAGCTGCTGGTTATAGGCAGCAAGGATCTGGGTTTTGGTTTTAAAGGAAGCTGTGTGGCAGAGTATTGGAAACAGATGACAGAGAGGGGTCAAAGGTTAAGCTGAGGAAATACACAATCACAGTCCTGTTCAGGATGACAAGTCATGGACACTCAGGGTATTTATGTGCAAGCCTTTGGGGGTTTCAGTGGACCAACAGGTCTTTGGCATGTGTGTGTGTGTGTGTGTGTGTGTGTGTGTGTGTGTGTGTGTGTGTGTGTGTGTGTGTGTGTGTGTGTGTGTGTGTGTGTGTGTGTGTGTGTGTGTGTGTGTGTGTGTGTGTGTGTGTGTGTGTGTGTGTGTGTGTGTGTGTGTGTGTGTGTAAAAGAGAGATAGAGGTGTAGGGCGGCTATGTGGCGTAGTGGGCAAGGCGCTCGCCACGAATGCGGAGACGCTGGGTTCGCCTGTTCGAGCCCAGCGCTCCACATTGCTTTCAGTTTAGCTGGTTGTTCATACTAATACACATTGGCCGTATTAGGGGGTGGGAAACTGATGGGTGGGGATCGGGCGTTGTGGACAGCGACTCCTACAGGTCGGTTGGTGCGCCTGCACAGTAGAATCAGGAAGTGTCGGGGGCAGCGTGAGCCTCCCACGCGTTACTCCTCGCCACTGAGAGATCGAGCTGCGCAGGTGAAAAGATGCGACTGCTGTTACCTCAAGTATTGATTGATTGATTGATTGAAAAGTTTATTAACAGATTGCAGAATGGGTACAGTACAGTACAGCTCAATACATACAATTGTTAAGGGGATGCAGACCAGAGAAAGACTTTCGTCTTGTTTACATCAGGGTCCCCCATTTTCAATTCATCATAACATATATGACATACATGACATACAGATAGACAGTACTGCTACATCTATACATTTATGACATATCAGATTTGCAAATACAGTACTGTTTGTGATACAAAAGTGTCCAGAAAAGGAGTGTATATACATTTGGCATAGAAACTGTACATTGGAGGAGGTTGGTTGGGTGGGGTTGGGTGGGTTGGGTGAGGGCTGTACATTGGAGGTGGGGGGGGGGGGGGGGGGTTGGGAAGGGGACACACACACATTTTACACTGTACATTGGAATATTGACAAAGCCTTACTTGGTCATTTACTGTACAACTAGGTTAGGACATTTGTAGGGGCCAGTTTCGAATTGCAGTCTCACGTAGGTGTTTTTTGAGAGTGTTTTTGAAGGTGGGTAGTGATTCACATTCCTTTACAGCTTTAGGTAGGGCGTTCCACATTGATGTGGCATAATTGCGAAACGTGTTTAGTCCCTTGTTTGAGCCGAATCTGGGTTTTACATGATTTGTGGAGCTCCCTCTGGTGTTGTGATCGTGGTATTCACTGACCTTTGGGAAGTATTTTGACATGTACATGGAGGGGACTTGTGCTATGTATGACTTAGTCCACATTGCAGCCGGCTTGTGGGAGGCAAGAAACAGAGTCCGTGACAGGGGAGGGTTGAATTGGATGATACGAAATTGGGATGGGAGAAAATATAGAAAATGGGAGAAAAAGTGGATCAAAAAAAAGAGAGAGAGAGGTGTGTGTGTCTGGGAGAGAGAGAGAGAGAGAGAGAGAGAGAGAGAGAGAGAGAGAGAGAGAGAGAGAGAGAGAGAGAGAGAAAGACAGAATGTGTGTGTCCATGTGTCTGTATGCACGTATGCGTGTGACATTATGTGTAGGTGTGCGTGCATACGGTGTATGATGTCTGTGTGTATGATGTCTGTGTGTGTGTCTGCAGTAGGGTGTAGTTGTGAAGGTGCGTGGCTGTGTCACAGCAGATGATTTGTGGAGCAAAGCTCAAGCTAACCAGACCACAGCCTCTGGTTAGTCAGTCAGACGGGGGTCTGAAAGCACTGAGCTATGGCTAATTTGACATGTTAATGTCTCATTATCCCAGGG
>NC_140167.1:61321074-61323574 GCF_963971535.1 Notolepis coatsorum
AGGGTCCCCCCATTTTCACTTCATATAGACATTTATGACATACACAACATACATGACATTTATGGCATAGGGACATATAGGTATTTAGTACTGATACTGTACTGATGGCTGACTGACTGTATGGCTAGCTGACCGACTGGCTGCCTATCTAGCTAAGTAGCAGACTGCCTGGCTGGCAGTATGGGTAAGTGACTGTACTGCTTGCTGGCTGCCATATGATTGACTGACTCACAATTTATACTACTAGGAATCATTAACCAATCATGTTTAATCCAAGTTCTGCGATTTAGTTTTTTTTTGGTAGGGTTAGGGTTTGTTGAATCTTAGAAACTTCAATTAAGGTATGTTTGCTTTTGCCATTTGAAATAATAAAATGTTCATCAACGTACCGTTTGTTTGCTCAATTAAACAAATTATATGTTTCCTCAGTTCCACCCTCTCCTCTACAACAAGGATGAAGATACTCATGTCTCCTGTTTCTCACTTTGATACTCACACTCTGTTCATTCTATCCCTCCCTTCCTCCCTCTATACCTCCCTCTCTAACTCCCTCTATCCCTCTCCACATCCTAACTGTCGTACCCCTGTGGGAAGCCTCTTGGCGATGAGAGCAGGGGAACAAGTTGTCTCCTGAAAGGAGAGGGAGAAAATGAAAAATAGAGCCCAAGGGAAGGGGGGGGGGGGGGGGGGCGCAGCAGAGTGTGCTGTTCAGGCCAGCTGGGAGAGCCATTCTTCAATGTTAACACACTGACGGTGTGTGGAGGAGTGATGATAGAGAGAGAGAGAGAGAGAGAGAGAGAGAGAGAGAGAGAGAGAGAGAGAGAGAGAGAGAGAGAAAGAGAGAGAGAGAGAGTGTGCATGTGTGCTTGGATGTGTATGTGCGTGTGTGTGTGTGTGTGTGTGTGTGTGTGTGTGTGTGTGTGTGTGTGTGTGTGTGTGTGTGTGTGTGTGTGTGTGTGCGTGTGTGTGTGCGTGCGTGCGTGCGTGCCTGCGTGCGTGCGTGCGTGCGTGCGTGCGTGCGTGTGTGTGTGTGTGTGTGTGTGTGTATGTATTGTGGCAGATATCACCCCCCTCTCATGGATATGTGAAGGACGGGAGATATTATTGCCACGGAAGGAGTAGAAACAATTAGGTAGCTGATTAGTACTGATAGAACACACCTGTGCATCATTAGTTCACCCACATCTCACATGCACACACCCCAGACACACACACTACAAATACACTAGGTTAGTCAAAGGTGAGTTGAGTGGAGGTGAGGTTGGAGTTGTGACAGAGAGAGAGAGAGATTGTTATATTCAGAGTTGTGTAAGGTGAGAGGTAGTGAGAGGAGAGGTGAAGGCGAGAAGGTGTGCATTGTGTACTGGACCCTAGACTGGCTGAGAAACCCCCTTGTGTACTGACCCTGGACGGGACGACTACCCTGAGTATTGAACAATCCTTCTTTTTGTACGAGAGCCTGTTTTGTGTTTTGACCATCGGACTGTATTACGACCATTCTCTTTGCCTATCGAACTGAATTTTGCCCATAATCAATAAATATTCGTATTGATTGATATTGCACTTGTGTGGACATTTGAATTTGTTTGTTTTTTAACCGTGGCGAGTCTGAACACCACCAGGCTCGTCACAGTATGTGTGTGTGTATGTGTGTGTACAGTATGTGTGTATGTATGTGTGTGTATGTATGTATGTATGTATGTATGTATGTATGTATGTATGTATGTATGTATGTATGTATGTATGTATGTATGTATGTATGTATGTATGTATGTATGTGTGTGTGTGTGTGTGTGTGTGTATGTATGTATGTATGTATGTATGTATGTATGTATGTATGTATGTATGTATGTATGTATGTATGTATGTATGTATGTATGTATGTATGTATGTATGTATGTATGTATGTATGTATGTATGTATGTATGTATGTATGTATGTATGTATGTATGTATGTATGTATGTATGTATGTGTGTGTGTGTGTGTGTGTGTGTGTGTATGCAGTGGCGGACTCAGGCTGTTTGAAGGGCAGGGGCGAAAAGAAAAAAAGGCCACCTACTGCACAACATGGGACCCCATCAGTGAGCAAAAAGCATGTACTGTATGGTGAAATAGTCTTCATCCTTGATTAAGATTAACATTAGAATAACATAGACAATCCAGATTAATAGTATATGCATAATTGGTCAAAACAAACTCAATATTTGCAACTTCAAAGAAAGCTTGCTGCATTACCTACCGCACACACAGAGGTAGGATGCAGGGTTACAGCTCAGACTGCATTAAGCCCTCTGGCATCTGAACATTCAAGAGGGGATGTGTCTAAAACTTAAATGGATGGAATATTGTAGTGACGGGGCTGCTCAGAGTTGTGCCTCAAGTTCCCAGCATGCTTGGACTTTTGTGCCTCAGTTAAACTAACTTACTCTAACCTAACCTAAAGGATATTGGGGGGGGGGAATAGGGACAGTGCAGATCGAGAAACATCAAAATGTTAGC
>NC_140167.1:61328574-61536074 GCF_963971535.1 Notolepis coatsorum
CTCTCTCTGCCTCCCTCTCTCTTTTTCTCTCTCCCTCGCTCTCTCTCACACACACACACACACACACACGCAAACTCTTTCTCACCCCTCCCCCCTCCCTCTCTCTCTATCATACACACACAACCCCCCCCCCCCTTCCCCCCTCTCTCTCCCTCGGGGTTTCTCCAAGTCATTTCCTGCCAGGCCAAACTCTCCTCTCTCTATTTTCATTACTTCAGCTCCCAGTCTGGTTTTATTGTGGGGTTATTAAACTTGCAGCTCAATATCAAACAGCTTTTCATTACAACTTGCTCTCATGATGTTTATTTCAACAAAACCCACCTGATTGGGCCTCCTATGCCGTCCCTTGGGGAGTTTAAACCAGGCTGCCTACTGTCGACAAGGCTGCTGCTCCCTCCTACACTCCACAACTCTCTTAAAATTATCGCTTGGTATATAAAGTGCTATAAAAAATTTTTAAACACTGCTGAATTAAGATTAGTTGGGTCTATGTTGATGCACCTCCATGGCCTGTGGTTGAAGCCATTTGATGTACAGCAAAGCCTGTTAACACTGTGTTTTATGTTTTTCTTTATTATCGTTTAAACCATTCAGCTCCTTTCAAACCGAAGACTTAAACAGGTTTAAAACATTTTAATACATTTATGTTTGCTTTTTAGTTCAATCAATTTGCAAGTGGTTTGAAAGAGCATCGTACAAGACGAGGAATAACACTTTGTTCTTCCGCTTTCCCCCCCCTTTTACTCGATTAATCGAAGCAATAATTGACAGATTAATCAAAAACAACTATTATTTGCAGCCCTAATTAAGACAAGCAGTCTTTCAGAAGTGCCATGTTCTCTGGGGGCTGGTTCGTTCCCACTGGGACAGATCACTTTTTGATATAAATAAAAGAGAAGTAGTCATATTTGTCATAAGAACAACCCAGCCTAAATGCTGGCCTGGGACTGAATCTTCAGATAAGTGTTGTCGTTGCATGGATGAAGAACCTCTCTGACGGCTGTGAAGACCATACGGTAGCTACGACACGGTCCGAGTATGAAAATGGAATTCATCGCAAACAGGGAGGTCGATTAGAAACACAATCAAACACAATCAAACACAATCAAATACAATCAAACACAGAAACACAACCAAACATTTTGAAGACATACGTTTTGAGGAGCTAAAGTGTCAGTAAACGAACATACATAACAGCCTATAATTCCTTCACTCACTCACTCACTCACTCACTCACTCACTCACTCACTCACTCACTCACTCACTCACTCACTCACTCAGTCAGTCAGTCAGTCTCACTCTCTCTCTCTCACTCACGGTTAGCCACTCTGCCCCTAGTGGCGGCTCACAGGCGTGACACTTTGTGTTCAATCAAAGAGCCTGGAAGGCGTAATGAATGCTTCTTCTCATCTCTTTTTATCATTGTTTTCCTATTGGGGTTTTGTGGGAGTTTTTCCTTATCTTCACTCAGGGTTGGGGTCAGGGGTCAGGAGGTTCTATTGTAATGTGGGACTGTGAGCCCTGTTGAGACATTGTGATAATAAAATTAACTATACAAATAAACTTGACTTGATTTGACTTCACTTTACACACACACACACACACACACACACACACACACACACACACACACACACACACACACACACACACACACACACACACACACACACACACACACACACACACACACACACACACACACACACACACACACACACACACACACACACACACACACACACACACACGCACACAAACCTATATCTATGTATAGTGTCCTTGTCTTCAGCTGTTGCCGGGGAGAATCAGGCAGAAAAAGAGCAGCAGTCTAATCAAAGCCATATGACAGTCTCAATGTAAAGTCTGTAGAGAAGGAATAGATACTAAGTGTCACTGGCTTAAAACATACCATTCAGACTCTCTCTCTCTCTCTCTCTCTCTCTCCCTATCTCTCTCTCTCTCTCTCTCCCTATCTCTCTCTCTCTCTCTCGCTCCCTATCTCTCTCTCTATTTCTCTCTATCTCTATCTCTCTCTCTCTCTCTCTCTCTCTCTCGCTCCCTATCTCTCTCTCTCTATCTCTCTCTCTCTCCCTCTCTCTCTCTCTCTCTCTCTCTCTCTCTCTCTCTCGCTCCCTATCTCTCTCTCTCTCTCTCTCGCTCCCTATCTCTCTCTCTCTCTCTCTCTCTCTCTCTCTCTCTCTCTCTCTCTCACACACTAGCTGAATGTGGGGTACAGTGACTCCTTCCTAACAACATGACACTAGCAGATAAAACGTCTTGTATTCTGGGAGAGAGACAGCAGCCAACATGTCTCATACTTATTAGTGGTGGTCTACGACTAGAGATGGATCAATATTGATGCTGGTATCAGACTAGAGATGGATCAATATTGATCCTGGTATCAGACTAGAGATGGATCAATATTGATACTGGTATCAGACTAGAGATGGATCAATATTGATACTGGTATCAGACTAGAGATGGATCAATATTGATCCTGGTATAATAATAATAATAATAATAATAATAATAATAATAATAATAATAATAATAATAATAATAATAATAATAATAATAATAATAATAATAATAATAATAATGCATTTTATTTATAAGGCGCCTTTCAAGACACTCAAGGTCGCCGTACAACAATTTAAAAACAGTTCATTAACAATCACAATCCATTTAGGAGGGAGGGGAGGGAGTTCCAGAGGCGGGGGGCAGAGCAGCTGAAGGCTCTTGACCCCATGGTGGATAGACGGGCTGGGGGGACGGTCAGGTTGATGGAGGAGGCAGACCTGAGGGACCGGGTGGGAATATTGATGTGGAGGAGGTCGGACAGGTATGGAGGGGCGAGGTTGTGGATGGCCTTGAATGTATGGCTGTGACTCATGACAGGGGTTCTGGTTATTATACGGGCAGCAGCGTTCTGGACCAGTTGGAGCTTATGGAGGAGTTTGTAGGGGAGACCAAAGAGAATGGAGTTGCAATAATCCAAGCGGGAAGTGATGAGGGAGTGGACCAGGATTGCGGCGCTGTTGGGAGTGAGTGAAGGGCGGAGGCGGTTGATGTTGCGAAGGTGAAAGTAGGCGGACCGGATGGTGTTGTTGATGTGGAAATGGAATGATAGGGTGCTGTCGAGGACGACACCCAGACTCAGACTAGAGATGGATCAATATTGATCCTGGTACCAGACTAGAGATGGATCAATATTGATGCTGGTATCAGACTAGAAATGGATCAATATTGATGCTGGTATCAGACTAGAGATGGATCGATATTGATGCTGGTATCAGGACTAGAGGTGGATCAATATTGATACTGGTAACTGGTATCAGACTAGAGATGGATCAATATTGATGCTGGTATTAGACTAGAGATGGATCAATATTGATCCTGGTATCAGACTAGAGATGGATCAATATTGATGCAGGTATCAGACTAGAGATGGATCAATATTGATGAATGAATGAATGAATGAAAACTTTATTTAACAGATTGCAGAATGGGTACAATACAGTACGGCTCAATACATACAATTGTTAAGGGGATGCAGACCTGAGAAAGACGTTTGTCTTGTTTCCATCAGGGTCCCCCATTTTCAATTCATATAGATGATAGAGGTGGATCAATATTGATACTGGTAACTGGTATCAGACTAGAGATGGATCAATATTGATGCTGGTATCAGACTAGAGATGGATCAATATTGATCCTGGTATCAGACTAGAGATGGATCAATATTGATCCTGGTATCAGACTAGAGAGGGATCAATATTGATACTGGTATCAGGACTAGAGATGGATCAATATTGATCCTGGTATCAGGCCGAAAAACAGCTAAAAGAGGGTATCTGAGAATTTCCCCCGACACTAAAATCAGACACCAAGAGAGCCATTTGACACGTGTTAGAAATCAAATCAAAGCTAAGCATTTCTTTTGGCACATAGAAGTTCAAGTTCAAGTTTCTTTATTAGTTGGCTGGAGTCTTTGATTATTCTCTTAGCCTTACCCATGCACCGCTTGTTGTAAATGTCTTGGAGAGTGGGAAGCCCCCCTCCAATTGTGCGTTCGGCTGAACGGGCCACTCTCTGTAGTCTGCTACGGTCTTGTGCGGTGCTGTTCCCAAACCAGGAGGTGATATTGCCAGTCAGGATGCTCTCTATTGTGCATGAGTAGAAGTTCTTAAGGATCTTCTGACTGACTTGGAACTTCCTAAAGCGCCTGAGGAAGTAGAGGCATTGCCGTGCCTTCTTCACAACACTGTCAATGTGTGTGGTCCATGTCAAGTCCTCGGATATGTGGACTCCGAGGTACTTGAAACTGTTCACTCTCTCAACCGGTGCCCCGTCGATGCTGAGGGGGCTGTAGTCCCTGACCCCCGACCTCCTGAAGTCCACAATCATCTCTTTTGTTTTGCTGACGTTCAGGGAGAGGCAGTTCTCCTGACACCACTGCGACAGATTCTTTACCTCTTCCAGGTAGGCCCTCTCATCGTTGGCAGAGATCAGGCCCACCACTACTGTGTCGTCAGCAAATTTGATGATTGTGTTGTTGTTCCACTGTGCCACACAGTCGTGTGTGTACAGCGAGTAGAGGAGGGGACTCAGAACACAGCCCTGGGGGGCCCCTATGTTATTGTTGAGCGTAATGGATGAGGAGGTGCAGTTGCCTGCTCTCACCACCTGGGGTCTACCCGTCAGGAAGAGGTCATAGTTCAAGCCCAGGTCCCTGAGCTTGGCTATGAGTTTGGAGGGGACTATGGTATTGAATGCTGAGCTGTAGTCAATGAACAGCATTCTCACATAGTTTCCCTGCCTCTTGTCCAGGTGTGATGCTGCTGTGTGCAGCACATGGGCTATGGCGTCCTCCGTGGACCTGTTGGGGCGATATGCAAATTGCAGGGGGTCCAGGTTGATGGGGAGGGAGGAACAGATGTAGCCCTTTACTAGCTTCTCAAAGCACTTCATGGCTATGGAGGTGAGAGCTACAGGGCGGTAGTCGTTGAGGCAAGCGGGCGTAGATTTTTTGGGTACAGGGATAATGGTGGACTTCTTCAGACAGGTGGGGATGACAGCCTGTTCTAAGGACAGGTTAAATATGTCAGTGAATACCGGGGCCAGTTGGTCGGCACAGACTTTTAGGACGCGGCCGGGGATGGCGTCCGGTCCTGCTGCCTTCCTGATATTCACTTTCTTAAAGGTCCTCCTCACCTCATGTTCTGTTAACCTAAACATTGAGTCTCCATCAGCAGTGCCCCCCCCCCCCCCCCCTCCATTGCAGTGGTTTGTAGGCTGGTGATGTTATTCACAGCCTCAAACCTCGCATAGAAGGTATTGAGATCATTTGCTAAGGAGATGTCACTGTTCAGCTTGAGGGAGGTGCCTTTGTAATCCGTCATCGTTCTGAGGCCCTGCCACATACCTCTAGAGTCAGCCTGTTCAAACTGAAGTTCAACTTTATCCCTAGATAGAAGCATGTTAGCATGTTAGCTCTCAGAAATGGAGAAAAGCTTATTTGTCTATATCTCAATGACACCAAACTATCGGTCTGACCGTCTGAGTCTATAATAGTCAGGCTAATAGCTAGAATCTATATTGTAAGTGACAAAGTGGTATCGGTATAGCAGACAAAATTAAACAAAACAAGGACTTTCTTTTAAATTCCAGCTTTAGTTTAATACTATCAAAATAATAGAGTCTGCACACCATTCGACTTGCACAACAAACCCTGCACAACAAACTCTGCGCAATAAACTCTGCACAACAAACTCTTCTCAACAAACTGCTCAACAAACTGCTCAACAAACTCTTCTCAACAAACTCTTCACAACAAACTCTTCTCAACAAACTGCTCAACAAACTGCTCAACCAGTGGCGTTGCGCAATATGTCGGGGCCCCCCCCGCAGGTCAGACCATGAGGCCCTGCCCACTCCCCTAAATCAATAATAAAGTGGGAAAATTTTGCTTTTTTTTTCGCCACGTGGGAGCAAATTTGAGACACATATTCAAAAAGGTGTCCCACGGTCTCCTCTATGGCCGTGAATATTTTCACGCGGATCGGAATCACGGCGCGCCCGTGGGACACTTTTCCGTTTCGGCGAGTTTATTCCACGCTTTCGGCTTTCCTTTTCTAAGCATTTTCGGGGCTACATGTGAATGAGTAAAAGTTGCAGGACGCCCAGATGTACCCACGGTAGAAAGCTCGCGTGGAGCCCATAATAGGCTCACTTAATACAGCGTTTTTAAAATCACGCGAAATCTTCAGGGTCGTGATCCGACCTTTTCCCCTCGTTTTCATCGTTTTCGATGATGGAAGTTATTTAGGAAAAGCTTCGGCACGCCGAGAGGTACCCGTGGATTTAATCTCGCAAGGATCGGGGCAATATTCGGCCCGTGGGAGCACTCGGGGGTGCTGAGATAAGTGATATAATAATAATAATAACAACAACACTCTCGTTCACTATAGAACACTGCCCAACTCCGCGCTCTCACGCTCAGCTCTGCGGAGCGACACAAACAATGTAACCGTTTTGATGCAGCATACATGTAACCTGTAGTAGCATACTGGTTATGGCGAATAAAACGTTCTATTCTTCTAACCTGTCTCGGCGGCTGTAGCGTGGCTGGGGGCCTGGCTGGGCTGTCTGTCTGCCTGGACTCGGAGCTGACCGGGGGGTTGAGGTGGGGAGCTTACTGCCGATGCATCTTCAGTAACGTTAGAGTCAGTATACCTTTGCTGCCTGCTGGAACAATGATGTTCTTTTTCGTAGCTTTGCCGTCTCCTGTTTGGCTTTCGCTCTCATCTTGTTTTTCTGAGTACCGCGACGGCTTGGGTATTTTTACCAGCGCTTACCGCTGTGTTTTGAATGAACGCTGCCCAGCCTGCCAATGAACATTAGTCAGCCGGCTAGCCCTATCACAGGTGAGCAAATAATTACAACATAGCAGGGAGGGGGGGGGGGGGTGCATCCAGCTGCAGCCCCGCAGAACCATACTCCCACTGCCACACTGCGACCTGTTCGTTACGAAATCTAAGAGGATAGCCTACAGTGGGGGCGGGGCCCCCTAAGCTCCGGGGCCCCCCCGCACCGCGGGGTTGCGGGGGCCTCCGCTACGCCACTGTGCTCAACAAACTCTTCTCAACAAACTCTTCTCAACAAATTCTTCTCAACAAACTCTTCTCAACAAACTCTGCTCAACAAACTCTGCTCAACAAACTCTTCTCAACAAACTCTGCTCAACAAACTGCTCAACAAACTCTTCTCAACAAACTCTGCACAACGACCCCTCCACAACTAACTCGGCACAACAAACAGCTGATAATGAGGTGACAGGAATAACAAAAAGATCAGAGTCTACACTCTGTCTAAACCTTCCCTCTGAACTTACTCTATCTCAAACTATCTCTCTCATACACACACATACTCTCTCTCTCATACACACACATACTCTCTCTCTCATACACACACATACTCTCTCTCATACACACACACAAACTCTCTCATACACACACACACATACTCTCTCTCTCATACATACACACACACATACTCTCTCTCTCATACACACACATACTATCTCTCTCATACACACACTCTCTCTCATACACACACACATACTCTCTCTCTCTCTCATACACACACATACTCTCTCATACACACACACATACTCTCTCTCTCTCTCATACACACACATACTCTCTCATACACACACACACATACTCTCTCTCTCATACACACACATACTATCTCTCTCTCATACACACACTCTCTCTCATACACACACACATACTCTTTCATACACACACACATACTCTCTCTCTCATACACACAGATACTATCTCTCTCACACACACAACACACACTCTCTCATACACACACATACTCTCTCATACACACACACATACTCTCTCTCTCATACACACACACATACTATCTCTCTCTCATACACACACTCTCTCTCATACACACACACATACTCTTTCATACACACACACATACTCTCTCTCTCATACACACAGATACTATCTCTCTCACACACACACACACACTCTCTCATACACACACATACTCTCTCATACACACACACATACTCTCTCTCTCATACACACACATACTCTCTCATACACACACATACTCTCTCATACACACACACATACTCTCTCTCTCATACACACACATACTCTCTCATACACACACTCTCTCTCATACACACACACATACTCTCTCTCTCATACACACACATACTCTCTCATACACACACACACACACATACTATCTCTCTCATACACACACATACTATCTCTCTCATACACACATGCACTCCCTCTTTCACACACACTCTTTCGTTCTCTCTCTCACGCACACACATTCTCATTTAGCTCTCTCTCTCTCACACACAAACTCACACACAAACGTGTGCATGAATACACACACACACCTCTCTCTCTCTCTCTCTCTCTCTCTCTCTCTCTCTCTCTCTCTCTCTCTATCTCTCTCTTCAGGGACAGGCATTCCTCTCTCTATTTCCCCAAATAAACAGTGGATAGATGAGAAGTAGGAACATAAACAAGTCGGGTCTGTCCAATAGCCAAGGATGCTCCCTTCTCTCTGAGAAAGAGCCGCCTAGTCTAAAACAATATTTAGTGAGTGAGTGCTGACTTGGACTGAGGCAGTCAGCAGCATTGAGAGCGTGGGGTACGGGGTCGGTGTGGAACAGCCTGCTCTACATCCTGGAGTCTTAAGCTATGGCTTGAGACCCAAACTGGGTCAAGAGGCCTTTTGGCTGGTAAGTCACCAGTGAGCTTGGGACCCAGGGGCCAGGGCAGGAGAGACATGTCTCATGTGTACCGTGGCCAGGTGTAGGGAGGTATACCAGCTGTACCGCCCATCATGGATCCATGCAAAGGGATGGATTTTTACAATACTGTCGTTCACGATATATACATACAAATATTAAATTAAAAAAATTAAATACTGTTGTTGTTGTTTTTTATCCTTGCAGTGGTATTAATAAAAAAAAAATATATATATATAGACTATTTGGAATGAAACAACACCATGACAACAATATTACAAGATATGTTTTTAAAAGAACGTTGGAAATTATATACCATCAAAACTAAGAAGAATAGCAAGGGTGATGCATCGATACTGGTATGAGATATTGGTCCAATACCACCAGGCTAAAATCAATATGTAATCAAGGTGTAATATGTCAAAAACCAAAACAAATTGACAAACAGAAGCATGTTAGATGTCTCCAATGGAGAAATATGTATTATGCTTTAATCATTTTCCAATGACCCCAAACTGATGATCTAAGTCTGTACCGTTAAGTAAAAGCAATGTATCAGATCGGTATTCAGTATCGGCCCTATATTGTAAGTTTAGGACTTGGAATTGGCATCAGCGGTGAAAAAGTGGTATCGTCCAAGATCCAAAGAGCCAAACAACGGAGTAGCCCATTAAAAACCCATTGAAACCGGGAAACACATGTGTGTGTATATGTATATGCAGGCTATATAATGCATTATTAGCAGGCGTTTCAGGTCTAAATGGGTTAAATAGCTTTTATATGTTATTATGCTTGTTATTTTATGTTATTATGCTACAAATGCTCTACATCACCTGATCATTACATTAAATTACTTGTATATGGTATTATGCTACAAATGCTCTATCAGTTTATCATTTCATTCAATGGCTTTTATATGTTATTATTATGCTACATCAGTTGATCATCAACGCATCACTGGTACATCACTCCCTGCAATTGAGTCTATTTAACACAAGCGGTGTCTGAGGAAGGCATAAGGATAAGGATAAGGATATCTTTTATTAATCCCTCACGGGGAAATTCCAGTGACTGCATGCAGCATTGCCAATCATGTCATCCCAATCATGGACTGTTTGTCCATCCATTGCCTACACCCTAGGCTCTGTTACCCATACTGTACAAAACGTTGAACTCTGTTGCAAGATACAAATGCTCTACATCAGTTGATCATTACGTGAAATTGTTAAGATGATGTGACGAATGTTTGTAAGAGTGAGGCATCTCCTTTAGGCAGGCCCAAACAGACTGCATTCAAGCAGGGTTTCCCAACCTTTGGCTTGAGACCCCATGTTGGGACTTGGGACCCATGATATTTAAACGGTAATCCCTTGAAGAAGTCATGTTGTTATTTTGCAGAGCAGTTTCCAGTGGGTTTTCGGACACAGAACTAAGACACAAAAACCAGTGTTGTCAATAGTGGAAAATTCCACCCTAAAATATAATTCACCTATGTTATGACAGCGCCCACAGTGATTTAAATCCCTGGACACTGTGACAGCGCACACAGTGATTTAACTCCTAAGACACCATGACAGCACCCACAGTGATTTAACTCCTAAGACACCATGACAGCTCCCACGGTGATTTAACTCCTGGGACACTGTGACAGCTCCCACAGTGATTTATCTCCTGGGACACTGTGACAGCACCCACAGTGATTTAACTCCTAACACACCATGACAGCACCCACAGTGATTTAACTCCTAAGACACCATGACAGCACCCACAGTGATTTAACTCCTGGGACACTGTGACAGCTCCCACGGTGATTTAACTCCTAACACACCATGACAGCACCCACAGTGATTTAACTCCTGGGACACCATGACAGCACCCACAGTGATTTAACTCCTGGGACACTGTGACAGCACCCACTGTGATTTAACTCCTAACACACCATGACAGCACCCACAGTGATTTAACTCCTGGGACACCATGACAGCACCCACAGTGATTTAACTCCTGGGACACTGTGACAGCTCCCACTGTGATTTAACTCCTAACACACCATGACAGCACCCACAGTGATTTAACTCCTGGGACAGCTCTACAGATTTAAATAAAACAAAATTGGATGTAATATCTCAAATAAAAACTCTATGAGCCCACAAAGTCAGTCGCTAATTAATCTCCAAAGAGTGTCACTTGACAACATCACAAATTCAAGTCTTGATGCTCTGATTCCCAGCTCAGAGAGACAGTTGTCTATGTTGATAGATAGTGGCCCCAAGGTCATTGGAAGAGCACAATATAAATTCTGTTTTAGGGTGGATTTTCCCTCTAATGGTATTAGACCTATACCCATCTTAGAACCAGTGTGTGAACTAGAAGGACCTCTTGAGAAAAGAAACACTATAAACTAGGCACTACAGGCCTAACCCTAACCATTAGGGTAATGTGAACGCACAATTTCCATGTATTTAAAATGTCTGGGTAACAGGGACATTCTGGCTTCAATGCGGGGTCACCTGCCAAGAAGGTTTGGGAACCCCCCTGATACTGTAAGTCTCTGTGTTGCAGAAACCCACTGACCTTTTCTGGTGGAGATGAGTTGCTCCCCCTACCGGCCGAGGACAGAATAACACCCTTTATTTCTTGGACAGCTGACCTGTCTGCCGCCTACATCGGCCACATCAGTACTTCATTAGGCTACAGAGTCCCAGACTAGTGATCATCAGCTTTATAAACAACGCAGAGGATCCCGACCTAAGAATAGATTCAATGGCAGTTATTTGTCAACTTATTTTGGTAATTTCTTGAACCACGTTTTTATTATTTTTTTTAATAAAGTTTGACAACTTTGAGAAAGTGCAAAAGTACAGAATAATCTCTTTTTTAATTTAAAGCAAAGGCTACATGCAACAACATGCCACAATAGGTTACTTTAATAAAATGACAGTCGCAAGTTATATGCAGTCATTCATTACCTTTGCCTTTATCGAAATCCGCTATGATTCCTTTTGCAGAGTTCCCGGTGTTCGTGTGTCTTCTGCAAGTTTTCAAGACGTGTCAGCTGCCTTTTCCCAGCTTGCAGTTGCAGTCTGAGCGGAATAGAGAGCCTATAGGAGGTTTGAGTGGGGCAGACCTCTCTTCTCCAAGCCCAGGGTCCCACTGGTTGCAAGCTGCGGTCTGCGGATGCCGCTGGGAAGTCTGCACTGACGCAGCCAGAAGGAAGTGGAACTGATTATAGCGTTCTCTGTACACACGGGGGCGCCACCGGGAAGAGTGTTTTCCATCATAGCCTACTTAAAGGGCAATGCCACCCATTTTAAGAATTCACAAGAGTTCTTCCTGTGCGCCAGGAGTCAGGACTGTTCAGTCAGTATTGACTTGAGTTGTGAACAACACGCAGTAATACTAGAAATCAGAAAGAGACCAATTGGGCTGCTCTATAAACAATGAATGGATCTCTGACTTTATGAGGCCATCAAATGTTTTTGTGAGCTCTTACACTCAAATACATTCTGACATTGCAAGAAGGTCTGAACCAGAATTAAAACCTAATTTGGTAGAACATGTGCATTCTTAAAATTCTAAGAATCCCCTCCACACTTTTTAACACTTTAAAATGTTCGTTGAATAGCAATTAGTTTGGTATGGTTTAAAAAAAATTGCTTAGCAGCATCCCTACACATTTGCCCTCATTGAGAATGCAAGGTTGTCAGACTGTATTTGTAAAGTGGTGAAATATAGATAATACATTGCATCTCTGTACTACAGGTCACAAGGTTATATACAAGATATCCCACATCTCTGGTAAAGACACACCTGAACTTTGGCCCTACCTACTTAGTTTATTCATGAAAACCTACATCTTCCCCCAAGCCGGTTAACCTTATCTTTTTCCACCTAAGCGGTTCACCAAAGATTAGTTTCACCCAAACACAATACTTCTTAGCTACACAATGTTGTTATAACTACAAGATTCTCTGAAGAAATGTTTTAGTTTTTGTGCATAGATCACTAGATGTATCAACTTATAATACACGTTTCACTTTATCATTTCACTTTAGCAGTTAGCATTTCCTGGATGACAGTGTGGCCAGGTGGGCAATAGCGACTATGATAGGTTCACAGTATTACTTGCGTCACACAGATTCCGAGGAAGTACATAGAAGCTCTTCCCCTCCAGTGGAAGAATGTGAAAAGTTCTGCACAAATGACAATCTGTATAGTCAAATTCATGCTTCCAAGAGGAGTTATCTGTAGAAAAATAAAAAAATTTGATTGACCCCTATGATAATAAAGTCTATCCTATATGAAAACACACAGTGCGTTATCTCCTGTGCGTTGCTGGTGGATGGAACTAACAGCTGGTTCAGGCCTAATGACCTTCAGAGGACTTGAGGTAGGTGCCAGGCATGGCTCATCTGAAAGATGCATCACTTTAGGCTCTAGACTGGTTCCTGCAGGATGTGATCCCAAGGTGTGTGTGTGTGTGTGTGTGTGTGTGTGTGTGTGTGTGTGTGTGTGTGTGTGTGTGTGTGTGTGTGTGTGTGTGTGTGTGTGTGTGTGTGTGCGTGCGTGTGTGTGTGTGTGTGTGTGTGTGTGTGTGCGTGCGTGCGTGCGTGCGTGTGTGTGTGTGTTCAAGTTTCTTTAATAGTTGTCATACAGAAGTACAGAATACTTTTATACAAAATGCTTCTTACTGTTACTGTGTGTGTGTGTGTGTGTGTGTGTGTGTGTGTGTGTGTGTGTGTGTGTGTGTGTGTGTGTGTGTGTGTGTGTGTGTGTGTGTGTGTGTGTGTGTGTGTGTGTGTGTGTGTGTGTGTGTGTGTGTGTGTGTGTGTGTGTGTGTGTGTGTGTGACTCTCTCTCTCTCTCTCTCTCTCTCTCTCTCTCTCTGTGGGTGTGTTGTGTGTCTGACTGGTTGTGTGTCTGTCTTAGTGTGTGGGTCTGTACCTGCCACGGCATCTGTATGTGTGTGTGTGTGTGTGTGTGTGTGTGTGTGTGTGTGTGTGTGCCTGTATCAGTATCTGTGTCACAGACAACCCACACTGTTTTTCCTGCACCCTTAACAGCCAGATCAACAAATCAACCTGCGCGTCTGAAGCTACAGCTGCTTCCCTCAAGAATAAGTCAGGTCGTGGCTGGTGAGTTATCTAACTTTCTATGCACCATTCCAACACTGGTACATTTATGGCTGCGGTCGGTACGTCCGTTCTGCTACAGCCAGCGCTGGCGTTAATGTCAATCTTTTCTATTCTAAACAGGACTTTGGCTTGCTAAATGATTGAGTTGGCTGGTGAAACTCTCAATCAGCCTTCCCCTGTGGCTGTTTTTATGAAAAAGATTGATGCCTTGGGACACGTTGATATACAGAACATTAAAGTCATACGTAACAATTAACTTATGCGGCAGAAACTACGATACAAAAAAAAAAAAAAAAAAAAAACTCGCTTTGAGTTAGCAAAGCATTGGCACATATAATATTTAATTGATAGTTCACTTTTAGAATGAGAGGTAAGCAGGTAGAAATGGATTTGAGAGTCAGATGGGTAGTTCTATACGAAATGCGTCATTATTAAGAAGCGACGTACCACATAGGGTTTGTTATATTATAGTTCCTCATGTGTTCCTTGGTACTAAGTCTTCATTGAAGTGTTATCGAGTGAGAATACTTGGGCAACTTTTGAGGAAGACTTTGAGGAAGATTAACCAGATGATTCTCTGGATGTGTCACTCTGTATGAAGACAAAGTCCTCTCTCAAGACTTAAAAAAGTTGAAAAATAAACACGTTGAATACAACACTGTAGGCCGGTATCGTCTAGCAGCAGGATGAATATTGTGCTATTAGCCGACACAATAATCTACCAAATCAGTTTTGGATTGTGAGAGTATTCATTCTGCAAATGAAAAAAGGTGAAAAAATGTATGTATGTCTGTGTGTGTGTGCATATGTGTATAGGTGCATATAGAATAGATATATTGTTAAAAAATATTGAAAATTCCACCTCCTTTCCCAATATACAATATGAGCCTAAAACATTCAGTGAGGGTCTGTGATTTGTTACACGATAAACAAGATGGATGATCTGCAGGTAAATATTTGCCCTAAAATATATACCGCAGTTGATAGGGAGGGTGTAATGATCTCAATACAGAATCTAAAATATTTACGCTGAGTAGTAGTGTATCATAAACCTATATATCAGTAGTACAGTGTATTGTAAACCTATATCGCTCAGTAGTACAGTGTATCATAAACCTATATCGCTCAGTAGTACAGTGTATCGTAAACCTATATCGCTCAGTAGTACAGTGTATCGTAAACCTATATCGCTCAGTAGTACAGTGTATCGTAAACCTATATCGCTCAGTAGTACAGTGTATCGTAAACTTATATCGCTCAGTAGTACAGTGTATCGTAAACCTATATCGCTCAGTAGTACAGTGTATCGTAAACCTATATCGCTCAGTAGTACAGTGTATCGTAAACCTATATCGACGGTTCTCCTTCTGTCGTTCTCTTCCCTAGGTCTCTCATTGTTGTCTCTCAGTCTAACTGGTGGAATGGCTACTGCTGTTAGCATAACGTTTAAGGCTAATTTTCATTGTTTAAGACTTTGAAATAAAATATGTATCTTTCTGATCCAAGCTGTGTAGTGTAATCGATAATAAGAGCTCTGTAGTATTATTCATCCTGTGACCTCAAAATCAAATATTTGTATTGAATCTAATGTGTTTAATAATTTTGGCGAGCAAGGCAAACACCATCTACCCACAAGTCGGTCCGGGAAATACAAGTGGTTAAAGTTGTTTTTAAGGGTGCCATTAAAAGAGAATAAAAATAATAATAATATAATACTTAATCTAAATAAACAAAGAGACAGTGGCAGCACATTGACCATATTATTCTGTTCTTATGTCATGCTCCGTTTAATTTGGGTTAATTAAAGTGTACCAAGAAGGAGTTGTTCAGAATGGGTTTTTGTGTTCCATTAGCTGTGTCTTTGCCGTTACAAAGGCTAAATGGGTTTGCTGCACTGAGGCTCAGACATACTTTCTGTGGCTTCAAAAGTAGAGATTATATTTATAAATAGCTGCTTTCATTGTGTCTTGGAATAGAACACTAAAAGGGGGCTTTGACACACCCAGGAGGCCTGTGTGTGTGTGTGTGTGTGTGTGTGTGTGTGTGTGTGTGTGTGTGTGTGTGTGTGTGTGTGTGTGTGTGTGTGTGTGTGTGTGCGTGCGTGCGTGCGTGCGTGCGTGCGTGCGTGCGTGCGTGCGTGCGTGCGTGCGTGCGTGCGTGCGTGCGTGCGTGCGTGCGTGCGTGCGTGCGTGCGTGTGTGTGTGTGTGTGTGTGTGTGTGTGTGTGTGTGTGTGTGACATAGACATAGATATTGAGAGGAACACAAGAGACAGATAGAACTTGAGGTGCACTGTGTACAGTTTGGGGAGAGAAATTAGAATCTCAGAGAACTGAAGTAAAAATTCATATTGTACATTTTCATAACTGAATTAATAAACTTGGGTCTCTGGAACATTCACACTATGTTCAAACTGCAGGCGGAATTGGCCCAAATCAGATTGTCTTTGCTCATATGTGACTCAGATTTATTTGTGAACAGCACAAATAAAAAAAAATCTATTCTGATATGGGCCATTTTCATAATTATGTGGTCGTCAATCAGATACAGATCAGATGTTTTGCAATGCGACCTCAGTCTGAAAAGTCATAAGACTTTCATGCTTTCATGCTTTACGTCACTCTAGAATCTAGATTGACATTTGTCAAAAGAAATTCCGCCTTTATTGTTAATTTGCGCATGCAGGAGCGTGACCAGTTCACACTGGAATCTGATATTGGCCATTAAATAAAAAACCACTGGCACCACTGACCGTTGTTAGCAGGTCAATGTTTACCCGGGGTCTAACTCAGTCCTGACCACTAAAAAGAAAGGAGTATCACTCAATATAGTTAATACTACATCCTTACTAACATTAAATGCATTCATAACTGTAACTGAGGGGTACAATTCCCTGACTGTATTAATCAAGTATGGTATCATTAAACCACTACCGTCTTATGTACATTATACTGGCCATACCGTACACGAGTATATGATGATGAACACTTCCCCACAATGAAATCGGTTCCACACAAAGTTGTCTTTAAGTATTTAATGGAGCAAAAGGTACATAATATACTTTCTATTATACTTTGAATGCACTTGTAAGGCAAAGGAATGTGCGTAGGCAAATCAACAATGAATGTCCATTCTCTGGTTACACAGGAGGTAATTATACAACCTGAATCTTAGGAATTATATCTCTGGTACTCTGGGGAGATAGCTGGAGATACTGGTAGGGGGGTTCCACCGGTTGTAAGCCAGAAGGGGGAGGCAATGCTCTAATGCAAAGTCCGGGTCAGCGGGGATTCAATAGGCTCCTGGAGGCGGTATATTACTCCCTGCTCAGCAGACGAAAGGCAGCTGTAATCCCAGTGTGCGTGCCGCACAGGTGGAAGCCGGTCAGCCTCTCCATTAGAGACGGGCTCGAATGATGTCCCTCACGGGCAGGTCCCACAGCAGTGGGTGTAGACGATTCTTCTCCGCTCCAGCAGCCTGGTTGGAGCAATAAGAATAATAATCCAGCCGGAAAGGGGCTCTGCAATCACCGGTGTAGATCCTCCGGTGCGCGGTACTTCACATCAACTAAGTCGAACTTGACGTTATCCAACCAAGCTCCGATACTCTTACTATCCTATTCGCACGCGGCTATAAGTGCTCTATTTAGACACACAATTGCTCACTTCACTTGGTCTTTGACTCGTAATGAAGGCTTACTAGTAAGGAGCGAACGATACGTTGAACAAACGTATTAGGATAAACAAGACTCTATCTTGGGGCAATACGAGCCCTACTTCACCGCACGTTGCATAGTGGGTGAGGCTTCACTTGTTACTAAGACTGAACTGAACGGACGGCGGACTGAACTACTTCTGTATTCACTTGCGCCATATTTATATGTACGGGGAATAAACTAGTGCCAACCTCCTCTCTGTCTCGTAGTCCTGGGCAAAGCCGGGCATGTTGAGACAAGCCTTGACGGTAGCTTTGAACTCGACTCTGGGGGTAAACACTGGCGCTGGTGGCACGCTATCCAATAGGAGAATGAAATATTATGGTCTGTAATAGGCTAAAGGGATATTCCGTGTATATGTACAAGGAATATACAAGGGATATCAAACGATATACAAATACTAGGCAATATATATCAATCAATAAATATATATATTCGGTTTAATCTGATCCTTTGTAACAGCCGCCCCCTAATTAGTCCCACCTAATTAGCTAAGCAGAGACAGATTAACCGCACTGTCCACTACTCAATGTCTGTTGTGAGGGTAGGCAGTTCACAAAGTCAGGGGGTCATGGTCGTCATTAAGCGAGTCGGGGAGCCTTGGCGACTCTATCAGCCTCGCCACGGGTCGGTTGTAGGTCCGCCCTTGGACGAGCACTTCTGCCACTCTGACCTTTCCGTCGGCACCAGTGGTCACTTTGCTTACGCGGCCGGCCGGCCACGCAGCTCGGGGTAGTGACTGGTCTATGGTCATGACGACTGGACGGGATGAAGGGGGCTTAGGAGGAAGCGGGCCTGAGACTGCTTTGATCTGTGCTTGGCTGTGCCTCCTCCTCCTCCGTCTGTTTCTCTTGTTTGCTCTGTACCCCGTCTGAGGAGGGGCCGGTCCCGGCCGCCCCGTCAAGGAGTCGCTTGGGGTGCTGGGTTCGAGGTCAGCTACGTCTGAAGCGCAGCTGAGGGGGGTGGAGTTCCGAACTCCCTCTGGTGCCCACGGTTCTCTCACGGGCCTCTCGCTTAATGTCAATAGCCTCTGCTGTACGAGGGAGTGGCCGGTGTCGCTCGCCTTTGTGTGTAGGCAGCGTGTAGACGTGGGTTGACTGTCAAGTCTGTAGAGGGGGCCCTGGAGCGTCCATCCCAGTCGGGTCTGAACCGCGACTGGGCATCCTTTGGGTCCGATGTGGGCCGCCTCAATTGGGAGAATGAGGTCCGCGTGGTCGGAGCCGATGAGCAGGGTCGGTGTGGCGCCGTCGATAAGCGGTATAGGTAGTTGATGTAGGTGCACATACTTAGCCATCAGCTGTGGGATGGGGTAGGTGTACTGAGACAAGCCTATGTCGTGGCTGGTGAAGACGTTGGTTATATTATACTGCTTCTCGGGCTGGTCCACCGCTGCTATCTTGAAGGAGACCTTTTCACCTTTTATGGTCTTCTGGTCCCTTCTGATGGTGCGTATGGTCATGGTATCTTTGACACCCCGCAGGCCCAACTGGGCTGCTGCGGAAGCGAGGAGGAGAGTCTTTTCAGACCCATCGTCCAGGACGGCGTAAGTGTCCAGGACCTTGTCCTCGTAGCTCAGGAGCACTCTGACCACTTTGAGGAGCACTCGGGGGGTCCCGCTCTGCTTGGGGTCTATGTGGAGCACTCCTGTTGGTCGGTTGCCTCGGATCTTCTGGTGGGCTCCGCACAGTGCTGCGCGGTAAGCGGCGCCCGCCTGGGCCGCCCCTGCGCAGTAAGCGGCGCCCGCCTGGGCCGCCTCACGCCACTGGTCAACTTGGACGGGGTTCAGTGTCTTATATTCGGCGCACTGTGCCAGCCAGTGTCCGCCGTCGCAGTAGGTACAGTAGGGAGCGGTCTGGTGGCTCTTCGGTACTGGTGCCACCGCCTCGGCATGGTACATTACCGCGACGGGGCCACTCTGTTGTCCTGGCTGACGCCTGTTGATGTCATGCAGGACCTCCAAGTGGGCGCCACCGCACCTGCTGCACTTCTTCTTCAAGCGGCACTCAGCTGCTAGGTGGCTGCGCGCGCAGCGGAAGCAGCGGCGGTGGTCCTTGATCCACTGACTCACCTCGTCCGTGGTCAGCTTCCCGAAGGTGTCGCATTGGTACAGCCGATGTTTTCCCTCACAGTACTGGCACTCAATCTTCCACTGGTCCTCTTTCGTCGAGGGGGTACTGTGGTTCTTGCTGCTCGGTACTGATTCTGATTGGTGCATGACGGTCACCAATCTGCGGCCATCGTTTGCTCCCCTAGGTCCCTCTCTGGAGCTTGGTGTGCTCCGCATGAACGTATCCAACCGTAGGCTGTTGACTTCTCTCGCCAGGAAGTCGGCTAGGTCTAGGAGGGATGGCTCGGGACCGTTAGGATCACGGTGGTCTCTTTGCCGCCTGAAGCGCTCTTGTCGGGCGGGCGGAAGCTTCTCTAAAATCCTCTCGACATTAGAGTTTGCGTACAGTTCGTGCATACCCTTTTCTCTTTGCGCCCCCAGCATCCCTACCAGGGATTGTACCTTGATAGACAGGTCATCTAGTGAGCGATTGTCTGTTGCGGGGGGTAGGCGGTCAATATGCCTTATCTCTTGTATTACGTAGTCCCATATGCGTCCATATCTTTGGTCGAGTGCTGCTAGAGCCGCGGTGTATGGGGTAGTAGAGGTGGCATAGGCCAGCGCTATATTGTGCGCTCGGGGCACCTTGAGGTGCTTCAGTAGGATAGCATATTTGTACGGTTCATCAACTACATCGGACATCATTGTCTCTAAGCACATTCGTAGCTCTGTGTACTGTGCTCTGTTCTCGTGTGTGAAGTCCGGGAACGTCGGTGCGCCAAGGTACGATGCCATGGATGACTGGCACATCGGTGAGCGTTGGGGGAGAGGCCTCCTAGGCGAGTCTCCTCTTGCGTGTCGTCTTGGGCTGGTACTTGGTGGGTACCGAAGGTCGGGTACCCAGGTGCTGTTCCTCGGGGCTGACGGTGCGTCAAACTCACCCGTGAGTTGAGTCGGGGGTTTGTAGCGCAGGGCCTCGGGGCTGACGTCTGGGCTGTACTGGACCTCCTGGTCCAGAGTACGTTGCTGCTGGTCGGGGCTGTACTGGGCCTCCTGGTCCAGAGTACGTTGCTGCTGGTCGGCTTGACATTCCTCCTCTTCCTCCTCCTCTTCCTCTGCTAGGACCTGGAGTCTTCTGTTCAGTCTCTCGGCGTGGTCCGGTTCTTCCCGGTTGCTGGGTCTCGTATGGACCGGCCGGGGAGGGGGTTCGGTGACGTGGACAGGATCCTCCTGTTGGCGGGGTCCCGGGTCGCTTGGTCGGGTAGGGGAATGCGTCCTAGACCCTTGTCTTGACGATCTCCGGGAGCTCCGTGCGGAGAGAGGGGGTGTCGCCATGGTGATCAATTTGTCCATCAGCTGCGCCTGCAGCCGGTCGCGCTCTGTCTCGCGCTGGGCATGGGCGGCGTTGCGCGCTGCTTCGCGCTGGGCATTGGCGGCGTCGCGCTGCGCATTGGCTGCGTCGCGCTGCGCATTGGCTGCGGCGTGCTGCGCATCGGCGCGGCTTCTCTCAATGTTCTCTTCCGTCTGGAGGCGTCTGGTCTCCAGTCTTATGCGGTCGTCTTCACTCCTTTGTTGCGCCTGGAAGCGCTCTCGCTCGGTTGCAGAATGTTCGCGTTCACGGAGGGCTTGCGCTTGGAGTTGCGCGTGAAGGCGCTCTCGTTCGTCTGCAGCTTGTTCGCGCTCGCTCGTCTGTTGCGCTTGGAGTCGATCGCGTTCACCCTGAAGTCGATCGCGTTCGGTAGAGGCTGCCAGGGTGGCGATGAGTGCCTGTGCCAGCATCTTGTCCGCCTCGCTGGGGGAAGACGCCGGTCGAGGTGATCGGCTCCCGGCAGTACTCGTTGGAGATCCGTTCTCCTGTCGCGTACCGAGGAGATCCATCTCCTGGGTGCGCGTCTCTTCTTGTGGTGGGTCGGGTTCCGTCCCGGGAGGGCTTTCTTTATCCTGGAGCTCTCCGGGGACTACCTCGTCGACGTTGGCGGGGGGTAAAGTCATGTCAGGTCCCTCCTGGTCCCCACCGTGAGCTTGGTCAGTTACGTTAGAACCCACTAGGGCCTCTATTGGCGGGGTAGCCTGGGCGATAGGGTTGGACATAATTTTACTATCCGCTTTAGTTACTTTATCCGTATTTAACTTCCCTTTAAAGCTAGGTATTGGACTGACAGTGTATGCCTCTAGATAGGGAGGTGGCTGCCGTCTGCGCTGCGGGCGATCTAGCTTAGGAGAACCGTTTTGTGGAGTGTTCATCATAGGCCATGTCAATATTAATATTATATTAATATTACGCTAATTATTATCCGGCTCGAAGGACCAATTGTAACTGAGGGGTACAATTCCCTGACTGTATTAATCAAGTATGGTATCATTAAACCACTACCGTCTTATGTACATTATACTGGCCATACCGTACACGAGTATATGATGATGAACACTTCCCCACAATGAAATCGGTTCCACACAAAGTTGTCTTTAAGTATTTAATGGAGCAAAAGGTACATAATATACTTTCTATTATACTTTGAATGCACTTGTAAGGCAAAGGAATGTGCGTAGGCAAATCAACAATGAATGTCCATTCTCTGGTTACGCAGGAGGTAATTATACAACCTGAATCTTAGGAATTATATCTCTGGTACTCTGGGGAGATAGCTGGAGATACTGGTAGGGGGGTTCCACCGGTTGTAAGCCAGAAGGGGGAGGCAATGCTCTAATGCAAAGTCCGGGTCAGCGGGGATTCAATAGGCTCCTGGAGGCGGTATATTACTCCCTGCTCGGCAGACGAAAGGCAGCTGTAATCCCAGTGTGCGTGCCGCACAGGTGGAAGCCGGTCAGCCTCTCCAATAGAGACGGGCTCGAATGATGTCCCTCACGGGCAGGTCCCACAGCAGTGGGTGTAGACGATTCTTCTCCGCTCCAGCAGCCTGGTTGGAGCAATAAGAATAATAATCCAGCCGGAAAGGGGCTCTGCAATCACCGGTGTAGATCCTCCGGTGCGCGGTACTTCACATCAACTAAGTCGAACTTGACGTTATCCAACCAAGCTCCGATACTCTTACTATCCTATTCGCACGCGGCTATAAGTGCTCTATTTAGACACACAATTGCTCACTTCACTTGGTCTTTGACTCGTAATGAAGGCTTACTAGTAAGGAGCGAACGATACGTTGAACAAACGTATTAGGATAAACAAGACTCTATCTTGGGGCAATACGAGCCCTACTTCACCGCACGTTGCATAGTGGGTGAGGCTTCACTTGTTACTAAGACTGAACTGAACGGACTGCGGACTGAACTACTTCTGTATTCACTTGTGCCATATTTATATGTACGGGGAATAAACTAGTGCCAACCTCCTCTCTGTCTCGTAGTCCTGTGCAAAGCCGGGCATGTTGAGACAAGCCTTGACGGTAGCTTTGAACTCGACTCTGGGGGTAAACACTGGCGCTGGTGGCACGCTATCCAATAGGAGAATGAAATATTATGGTCTGTAATAGGCTAAAGGGATATTCCGTGTATATGTACAAGGAATATACAAGGGATCAAACGATATACAAATACTAGGCAATATATATCAATCAATAAATATATATATTCGGTTTAATCTGATCCTTTGTAACAATAACCATATAATCCCATTGTAATTAGATTTGATGGCCCCCGAGACACATCATGTCCCTTATTTTTAAGGTGAAAATAAGGTTGTTTAATCATAATATACTAAATGTGAAACCCATAGATAATAATGTTTTCTGACTATAATAGAACAATATTAGAATATAACTTCTGAAAAAAATCTTTTATATTTTTTATTATTTTATTTATTTATATTTATTATTTTTATAGTATAGTTTTACCTTGCCGGGTCAAGAATGATCCTAACACCACACCTTTTCTTCTGCAGATACCTTCAGAATTTTCAAAATGGTGAAACATAGTATGTGTTATGGAGGATATCATAAAGCCTTGTTCTAATAAAATCAACTACATGGTAGTTATTACTGTACATATTATAACCTTGAAACGGGTCGCTGGAGACCCTAACACCACATAAGGGTATCATCTGATGCCTTTTGTGGCTCAAAAAATAGTACACTCAAATGAGTGCAAAAACAAAAAGAATATATATATCAACCGAATATCAACCGAATTTCCCCAAGGGGATCAATAAAGTTCATCCTTTAACTGACAGCAAAACTGCAATGTTATAATAGAGGCCATGATGTCTTCAAGCTACAGTATACCCTCACAATTCTTACTGTAGAAAAGGTTAATGTAAATGCTTAGTTTTTTAAGCATTCTAGTTTTTCAGCTCTCCAGTTTGGCCAGTCTTATTAACGTTACATATTAACGTTTGTAATGTAAACAGTATGACTGGCTTAGTTCAGTAGTCAACACAATAGTTGTGCGGAATTTTTTTTCTTCTCACAAGTCACACACACACACACACACATACACACACACGCTTTATTGTTATTAGGTACTTAATAGTTTCCATCGACGCAGGAAATGGTGTTTGAGGTGGTAGTCCAGGCCCCAAAGCTAATATGTAAAATCTGCCACTTAACAAGGAACTCCCACATTGTCCATGTTGGTTTTAATCAGGCATGCGTTGTTCATGGGACGGGGTAGCACGGTGTGCAACCTCACTCGCTATTTGCATATCAATAGCTCCGGTCGTCAGGTGTGTTAAATACGTTCTCAGACACATTCACACCTAACCTTGTTGTGAAGACGTGTTACATTCCATTCGTAGAGGCAATTAGGCACTGTCTTTAGTCTGTGCCCAAGCGAGGGGACATTAAATGCGCATTCGCGGGAGCGCGCGCACGCGCCGGGTGCGCGCGTGCACGTGGTGCGTGTCACCCCAGATGATTTCAATAACGCACCACTGGTTTTAATAGAACTCTTTGGTTGGCCTTGATGACTTATTTAGCTGAAGGCTGACTAATTAAAAACAAGTTTAAACGCACACAACAAAAGCTTGTGAACATGGCCCACACAGGCTTTTGGTGGATGGAAACCGTTAAGAGAGCGCTCACGCCATGTGGGGTTTTCAGGGCAAATTGGGGGCAAATACACTGCAAAAAAATGTCTATCTTAAAAAGTTAATTAATCGTAATCTTAAATTAATCTTGTATTGTATCCTAAGTGATTAGGATGGGTAAAATTCTGAGGAATCATTTCCCACAGGGATTAATAAAGTATAACTTAACTTAACTTAACTTAATTTAATAACTTAATTTAAGATAATCTTGAAACAAGTGATGTTATGTCCAGATTATGTGATTTATGTGTTTCAGTATATTTATTGAGAACATTTTGAACCCCACTGGCAAATACATTATTATTATTTATTTTTTAAAGGTTTATTTTAGCATTTTTACAGCTTTTTCCTGGTCATGCAGGACCGACAGAGGAGGGGGAGAACGGGAGGAAAAGAGGGGAGGACATGCGGCAAATGGTCACCGGGTGTGGGAAGCGAACCCGGGACGACCGCTTCGTGACTCAGCGCGCTATATGGTGTGCTACTGGAGCGCCCCCCGCAAATACATTTTTAAGATTCAATACACGATTAAATGCTTGTTAAAATGCAGAGATTTCGTTTAGCAGTGTAGTCTTAATGTGACCCAGCACATGAGCGCACTCAGCAGATGCAGCGTCTGTGTTGGAGTTATGTGCACAGCAGGCACGTGCACAGATAGAGTGCAAAGAGGGCTTGAGGCCCTGCCCCTTTGCCCTGCAGAAAGAACCCTCTTTCTTTCTACATGTCTATTGATAGATCTTTATTAATACAATTTAAAGCATTTATAAAATAAATGCCTGGTGCACGTTCCTGGTGCATGGTTCGAGTTTACGGTCCGGGTGCACGGTCCTGGTGCACGGTCCTGGTGTACGGTCCTGGTGCATGGTCCTGGTCTCAAACCATTCTAAAGACAGCAGCTCAGCCCACACATGTTGATGTACAGTATGTTTCTAGGAATGTTGTGATTAACATAACACTGGCTGCATTCTCCAGATAAAACCTTGAGCACAGCCAAAGTAATCATCACCTCGAATAGCTCAGTTAAATAACTATATTGGAATGTTCTTGGAATCATGTGGGTCTCACATCTACAGAGAACATGTTTTCTTTTTAATTTAAAAAAAAAAAATGTTGGCCAGTCTTTATTGATCTTTATTGGTAAACAAAATGGTAACATATTGAAATTAACATATTGACCAGCATAATGTTGATGAATTACCATATATTACATGCAAGGATCCTACTGGATTTCTTAAAGCCTAGTTCTACATCAGGGTCTCCAAGTGCTAGTTAGACCTAGTGCAACTAACAAAACTAAACTTTGAACTCTGGCGCATACTATCACAGACTTACTGTAGTAAATAACTGCTCATGATACCAATAAGTAAGTCCAAAAAATGTATGTTGTGAATTAACTAAATAAATAAGAGCTGAATCAAACAAAATGTACTTTGTGATTAGGACATTTCGAAGCAACAATTGTGATTGGAAGATCATGAAAAGAGGGCGGTGCTTGAGGTAGGTCAATTAGTTGATGAATCTAAAAACAAAGCCACTGGATTCGTGTCTTGCTCTGCCTATTGGACTATGCACGTGCCTATTGCGCACGTTGAAAGAACTTTTCATGCACCTTCCATCTACCTAGCCACGCCTACTTACGTAGTATAGAACCAGGTGAAGTGGCCATGCTATGCTCACCCTTCCGAGTCCAAATGTCACGCTTTTTCGGTCCTCAGGGCCGAAAAAGCAAGACACTTCGCCAGTAATCATATGACTAGGGTTATAGAATAACCTTTTTTATATTTCATACTGGCTTTGTGTAGCGCGTAGCCCCAATACATGTACCCCCTGATGTCCCTTCAAGACCATCGAAACTGGGAGGGTCCTAGCCCCACACTCATCCTAACAAGGAGCATAAGGATATAACTAGCTGGTTAGACAAAAATTATTGCAATCTAACCTCTTAACACTTTGACTGCCGGGACACGTCTTTAGACGTCTTTGCTGGCCATGCTAAAGTTGCCGGGGGACGCTGTACGTCGTCCTTATATCAATATTTAAAAAATCTGCGATCGGATTCATTTTCCCCCTCCGCTGGCCTGAGATCCACCAGCAGGACCCACTGAGCTCTCTGGCGGTTCAGGAGCGCCATCTGGTGGCCGATCGGCGCAACCGCTTAACAGGAAGCGCAGTAGAGGTTTTGCTGGTCGGCCATATTACTTCCGGGCACTCGGTATAGGTTCCGGCACTCTAGCTCGTCACACTACATAGCGATCGATTGCCAATAACTCGATAAACAACATGATTTGGACGTATATACCATTATACAAGCTGGAGATGGACCGGGTAATAATATATCCCATAATGATAAAATTTCTACTCGACGATGATCGCCCAACGGCGCGCGGAGACTGGGGTGAGTTTCAGCGTGTAACGTTACCATCTTCGATACTAACTGCTTTTATCAACATTTGACCCACATTAGATGATTGGTATAACGCTGCCCACGGAATTATAAACGCCCCCTCGCCCATCCGGTCAACATCAGATGACGTGTAGTAACTTCTAGAAGTACGTCTAGTTGGAATTTTTTATATCGCGCTGATTGCCATCAAACTGTATTTCATCATCAATATAATGCATTTGGGGCTATATATCACGTTCTGGAGAAAGCTGCAGAAAGAGATGAAAACATACTTATACATTAGACCATACTTTACTATGAATATGTGAATGAAAAAGTTTAACGTTGCTACACAATGAACAATACATATAGGACTTTGAATGGGCCCTAATAATGGCAATGTAGCAATAGAATTTAAAAAGTTATAGCCCTGCAAAGAAGGGGACTTTCTCCATAGACAAATAGCGCTGGCAATCTATGGTATATCATTAATTTAACCCAAGGCAACCAAAGTGTTGGGAAAAAACGGGGCCATTTTAGTTTTTGACGATTGCATACCTTTTTTGCAAAGCTTTACTTTATACTCAAAAATTCCTTTGAGTGTTAATGTAGATTAGAGAGACAGAGGTTTGAACACAATGAAAAAAAAAATTCTCCTTACTTTTGTGTTGACTTGTTGGCAGATGCATGTTTTTGGGTTCCAGATAAGGAGCTGGAAAACAGCCCGCCATCTTGTTTGAGTCAAGAGAGATTTCTGCAAGGTTTTATTTTGTAAACTACATTTTGTGTCGTTGTTTGTAGTCAATGACATTGCATGAATTATTTAGTCACGTTTAATAGACTTGAGACGCCGTGCGCCCAGCAAAAACATCTCACAAGAGGGTGGCTGATTAGCGGCTTGCTCTCAAAGCCTCTATGACATGAAGATATAGCCGCAACATACACCTTCACTGTTGAAGCCCAAAAGCCTATCCAGGATAGATTGAAGGAAGGACAGAACCGATTTCAGAGGACATGAAACCGGGTCCAGACCCAGAGCCGGACACCACTCTTGAAAAATATGCGACTTTCCTGCGTAAACAGTGGTAGTGGATGGAGCGCATGCGCTCCGGATGTTAGTAATCACATTGGCGTTAATACCTATCCTTTCTAAATTCAAGCTCTCAGCAGCCAGGCCATCAGACGCTGTCCGCGGACAGGCGGCCAAAACACAGAGCCGCGTGCTTGAGAGAGGGCTCCCCGAGACCATGTGATAGGCCATGGTGGAGCCACTAAGAGTTGAATTAGAACGGGAAACCAACAGGCTGATCCAAGATCCGTCGCAACCAGGATAAGAGTCCTGTGTTCCCGACGTACCCACTCCAACAACTGGTATATCAGATGGATGGGGGAAATGCATAAAGTATTCTGTGTGGCCACGGGTATACAGATAAGGCATCCTCTCCCAGAGGGGGGTTGTCCTTCCGACTGACTGCGAACCACAGGGGGCATTGGTGGGACTGACTGCTCGCAAACAGGTCCATGGTGGCCTTCCTGAACTGATTCCAGATCAGTCTGACTATGTCTGGGTCCAGTCTCCACTCATCTGGGTGGGGACCTCCTTGTGGCATTAAGTCTGCTCCCACACTTTCTTTGCCAAAAATGTGGAGAGCCCTCAGGCTGCGCAGATTGCGAGATGCCCATAGCCAGAGCTTGACTTCTGCCTCCAGAGTGATAAGCTCCTTGGGGACCAAATGCACCGCCTTCAGTTCCAATACATTGATGTGTAGGGTAGACAGAGCAGGCCAACTGCCCCCTACTGCGTTGGTCCGACATGTCCCCTCCCCCCCACCCCATGAGGGAGGCGTTGGAGAAGACTGTCACTTGAGATGTGACGCTGTCCCGGCTTCCTCCAGTGGTTGAGGTCCCCTATCATCTATAGAGGGACTCTCAGGCGCCTCCACTTACCTCTCACAGGGTCGATTCTCATGCTGGAAAACCACCTCTGTATTTTCCTCATAAAGAGGAGGCCAAGCGGGACCACAGAGTGGGCAGACGCAATCCTGCTGAGCAGGCGCATTACGGACCAAGCTGTAACTGACCTGCGAGGATGAAACTCCCTGAGCGCACCGAGAATATCTTCCCGGTGCCGCTCCAAGAGAGTTTCCCTCATAGACTTTGAGTTTAGGATTAAACACAAATATTCCACCTGCTGGCTGGGAAGAGGGGTATATTCTTCCAGTTCACAGCAAAGCCCAGACTGGACAGGTGTTCCACCACCCACCTGGTTTGGGACCTGGCGGCCTCCTCCTCCACTGGCTGAGGAACAGTATGTCGTCTAGGTAGAATAAAATCCTTATTCCCTGCTGACGTAGAGGTCCTAGCAGGGTCTCCAAGCACTTGGTGAAAGTGCGAGTATTCGTACGCTACTCCCTGAAAGAGAAAGCTCAGGAATTTCAGGAGGAAAAATCAGGATGTGAAAATACACATCCTTCAGGTCTATGCAGTAGGTGTTTGACGGTCAACATTCTGAACGGTTTCACCGCAATCAACCGATTGAACGGAGATAGGTTCAGTATGGGTCTGATTCCCCCTGTTTTCTTGGGTACCAGAAAATATCGGGAGTAGACACCTTTCATCATGTCCTTGAGTGGGACAGTGAAAATGACCTGCTTCGCCAACAGAGATTGAATCTCGTCGGCCAGAGCTTCGTCGCCACGGCATCTGACAACAAAGCAGGGTTCAAACCCATGAATGGAGGGTGCGGCTGGGCGAATTGCAACACAAGCCCCAATCTCAGCATTCTCTCTACCCCATCATATTGCACTCGTGTAATCATATGTGGTAAAAGTCGCAAAGAGGTTGTGCGCCTAGCTGGCGCTGACCTGCTAAGAACTGTAGATAAGAGGTCCCGGTCCCTCCTGCCGTGCGATGTGGAGATAGCCGCACCCAAGGGGAACCCCGACAAAAAATGGGGGGGGGGGGTTAGAACGTGGGGAAACACCTCAGAGAGGAGATGACGCTGGTCCCCATATGAGCTAGATTTGCTAACAGAAAACTGGATCACTATAGCTCTGTGGCCCGACACTAATTATTACTCAGATTATCCTGAAACTGTAGCCCTGAGTTGGTATCGTCACCATCTATATTACAGGCACCCCACACTCTACAGCCACTGTTAGGATCTGAGGTCTGGGCCACGATACATGGCTGCGTTGTGCTGAGAAAGAGGCGGAGATCCGCTTCTACTCTGAGGCAAGATCTGTATTTATTTTGTATTAATGACAGTGCCGAAAATCCGGCCTCACAGAGGTATGTTGATGCAAAGGGGACAAGCTTTCTCAGCGCAGCATTACACAGCACTGGGTATTAGTTCCGGACTGATATCCAGAACTTTGCGTGGGCCTGTCCAGTGAACTTGACTTTCAGTAGCTTGTTACAAGAAATATCAATGTGCGCCTCCTACTCAGACAGTGGGAGGCCTGTTGCGTCATGCATAATGAACGGATCTTGGATATATTTGTCCAAATTGTCAGTGCTCTTTCTTTCGGGAATATTTTTCAGAAATTGTTCAATGAGCCCTTCTATGTATGTCGCTACAGATGATGGGCTTCAAATAATTTTGTGCAACATTCTGTTCCTCCAAAAAGCCATCAAGTTAGCTGAGTACAGTAAACACCCCAAAATCTCTGCTGATGATCCTGGAGTGCCACAAACTGAGTTTTTTAATCCAGCTCTCCATTTTAGCTGTGAGTCCAAACAAGTCTGTTTCCCGACCTTGTAGTCCTAGATTCAATGTATTGAGGCGAGGCCAGATGTGGCCTCCGCGACTATATACCTGCGCAGGATGTAGTGAGATGTGTATCCTAAACGTTCGGCAGCCCTCATGGGCCATTACGCAGGTCGCAGCACTTTGCGCTCCGCGATTATACCTGCGCAGGATGTAGTGAGATGTGTATTGGAATACTGCGTGTCCTCCATTGATGAAGGGGCGAGACACGGCAAATACACACAGCTGCCAGGTGGAAAACTCTATCTGAGTTGGGCTTGTCGGTTTTTCGCTTGATCTTTTTTATAAAATTTTTGGCCAATGCACTGTCACCTACCCACAACCACACTTTGAGAACAAATGCCTATAAATGATCTCTTAACTCAATCAGCGCCAGGGGGCGCTAGAGCGCCATCGCTTTAATCAATGGGGAGACTGCGACATTTGCGAGTGCTTAAAATATATCTTATATTATAGCTATGGGTCTAATACACCCGTCGATTGTCAGTGAGTTGCTTCCAGTCAACATGCAGGAAACAGATTATTTTTTCATCCGTACATTTCCGTTTTATACCGTTTTGAATATGAGTATAGTTTTGGTGATTCTTAGTAATCCCAGGAAAAGATGCGATAATAGCATTTTAGTGGAATACACTTATCATGTTGTCATTTTTCTAGTGCTGTCAGGCGATAAAAAAAATGTATCTAATTAATTACAGGATTTGTAATTAATTAATCTAATTAATCGCATTTTAATCGCATAACCATTTTAGGCCTGATATTTTATATTCTAGAATCATATTTCAAATTGATGGCAGAATTCAGTACTGTATCTACAAAACCTTCTGTTTAATCATCTTGATCATCTTCCCTTTATTCATTTGCTTAGATTTTTCAGGTCTGGTAAATTTTTGCATGGTGTTATTCACAGTAAAAAAATATATATATATATATTTGAATTGATATTCTCCTTTGGTTCATTACAATTTACTCAAGCATAGTAACAGACACAGTATTTCTGACACTGGGAATACATTCCCTGAGATCCATAGATGTCCCTATAATCAGATACCAAGAACATGCAAATGGACCATTTAAAAAAAAAATTTAAATGTTTATTCTACGTTCTTATGGAATGAATGAGATCAAAAAAATTATAACAATAATAAAAATAATAATAATAATTATAACTTTTGAGTTAATTTTCATAACGCGATAATTTGCTGTGTAAATAATGAATCTAATTAACGCGATAAACTGACTGCCCTACACTTTTCGCCTGATTATCGAATCTTCCTGAAATCAACGCTAGATTATCATTATTATGTCTCCTCGTGCATACATGAAATGGCCCTCGTAGCGCGGCGCTCCCCCCCCACCTCCTGCACCCAACGGTAAACAGCCACACACAGTCCACACAGACAGCTTCGATCGCGGTAGAAAGAAATATCAGATCAACGCAAGATTGGACATATAGAGTCCTTACCTTGTCTCTGATGTAATGCAAAAGAAATAATCCAATTATCTGATCACCATTCCAAATACTGCTCGTGGAGGTCCGTCCCACATTGTCCACCATTGCATATGAAGGGGGGGGGGGGGGGCAGCATCGCAGATGTAACGCTAGTCCTGCCGGAGTATTTAAACCCTGCCCGCACGGCTCAGATCGGCCCGGAAAAGAAACTACACCATTTCTAATGGAGTGCAATACCGGCGGCGGTATTTGCCCTTTTGCGAGCTCAGACCCATTCCCAATGATAACATCAGGTTGGCTGGATGAAAAATGAATGGATATAGCTAATAAAAGAAATAACGATTAAAACCAGACTTTTCTCGTGATTGCCGCTGAACGGTTGGCGAGTTAACTCGACTTTTTCCGTGATTGGCGCAGAATGAGTTAAAGGGTAAGTTCACCAAAAATAAGTAGGCAAATCCAGTCGTAGGGCAGACCAGGCAGCTGGTTAGAACAGGCTGTCATCCCCACCTGTCTGAAGAAGTCCACCATTATCCCTGTACCCAAAAAATCCACACCCGCTTGCCTCAACGACTATCACCCTGTAGCTCTCACCTCCATAGTCATGAAGTGCTTTGAGAAGTTTGTGAAGGGCTACATCTGTTCCACCCTCCCCATCACCCCCTGCAATTTGCATATCGCCCCAACAGGTCCACGGAGGACGCCATAGCCCATGTGTTGCACACAGCAGCATCACACCTGGACAAGACGCAGGGGAACTATGTGAGAATGCTATTCATCGACTACAGCTCAGCATTCAATACCATAGTCCCCTCCAAACTCATAGCCAAGCTCAGGGACCTGGGCTTGAACTATGACCTCTGCCAGTGGGTCTTGGACTTCCTGACGGGAAGACCCCAGGTGGTGAGAGCAGGCAACTGCACCTCCTCATCCATCACCCTCAACACAGGGGTCCCCCAGGGCTGTGTTCTGAGTCCCCTCCTCTACTCGCTGTAATAATAATAATAATAATAATAAATTGTATTTGTATTGCACTTTTCGTTCACTAGGATCCCAAAGTGCTACAGGGTTAAAACATAGTTACAAAATAAAATAATTATTAATAATAATACAAATAAAATACAGAATAAAAATAAAATTAAAATAGAACATAGTTAAAAACATAGTATAGTACAGAAAATTAAAGACAACAGCACACGGAGAAAAAAAAGAGATTTTTTTTTTAAAGCTAGCAATCAAAGGCCTTTTGAACATGACTGTGTGGTACAGCGGAACAACAACACAATCAAGTTTCCTGACGACACAGTAGTGGTGGGCCTGATCTCTGCAAATGATGAGAGGGCCTACCTGGAAGAGGTAGAGGATCTGGCGCGGTGGTGTCAGGAGAACCGCCTCTCCCTGAACGTCAGCAAAACAAAAATCCTGACTGGCAATATCACCTCCTGGTTTGGGAATAGCACCGCACAAGACCGTAGCAGACTACAGAGAGTGGCCCGTTCAGCCGAACGCACAATTGGAGGTGGGCTTCTCACTCTCCAAGACATTTACAACAAGCGTTGCACGGGTAAGGCTAAGAGAATAATCAAAGACTCTAGTCACCCAAACAACTGCCTCTTTGAACTGCTGCGGTCAGGCACGCGATACCGGAGTCTCATGGCAAGCACAGAGAGACTCAGAAGGAGCTTTTATCCCCAGGCAACGACAATAACACTATGTAACAAACCATCAAATACACTCACAGCACACACATCCACACGTACACACTCACTTTAAACAAACAACCCACTTTACCCACTTTAGACACTTTAACACACTTTATATTTATTGGTAAAGAGATATGCACTACAACTCATACCTCATTGCACCTTACCCTAAGTTGTACCTCATCCCATTTCTGCATTGTACTGTATACTGTATTGTACTGTAACTCATTGTTACTCTTTTTTACTCTGTATTGTATATTGTATATATATTGACTGAACACTTTTTGTTTACGTACATTTGACTTTCTTTTTATACTTTTTATCTATTTTTATCTAGCACACTCCCAGGAGCTCATACAGAAAAAAGCATTTCATGGAAAAGTATTCTGTATTTTACTATGACAACTAATAAAGAAACTTGAACTTGAAACTTGGTTTCTCAAGTAGTGCCAATGTCTGGTGGGAAAACATCATTAGATTGGTATGTACTGTACTGTAGTGAGTGTCATTTTAACAGCATGGCTAATGTACACTGGACAGTCAGTTGGGGTGATGCAATTAAACACACATTATTCTTTCAGTCTAGGTTGAGTCAAGGAATAGGATCTGGATTTTAAAATAGAATGGAATAGACACAGACTTCTGGTGTAGTTTAGAAAGAAAGAAAAAATTGTGTGTTATTCCTTTACCAGAAGTACAGTAGATACTGTATTACTTTAACATTGGCAGAGAATCAACATGACAGAAGATAATCTGTTCAAAAGCAAATTCATTCATATTTTCATTTCATATTTTACACATGTGTGGTAATACAGTTATGGTTATGTTGATATATCAGGCCATAAATTAAAAGGAAAATGAGACATTACAAACCCTCCCTGTGATCAACTTTCAGTGTGTCTTCTGTTTCACAGATTGGAGAATTGTTTATTTTAAAGGCGGCTGGTTTTGCTGCAGTATAAAGTGCTGGATTATACTGCAGCAGCTGGAATAATGGTATACTATAATGTGATACAGACGTGAGGCCAAAACTACTTCCTTGACCTTTGACAGCAATCCTCATGCAAAACATCACCTAAATACATACATTATTGTTGCTGTCTGTTGAAAACCACTTATCCCCATCTGTCATTTTAATATATTATTTTACTGGGAATGAATGTTTACATGGTTCTCTGTCATGCAAGTCAGTTTCATGACCCTATAGGACCTATGAAACACATTAAAAACCCAATGTATGACTTTAAAAATACATGGATGTCAATATGAAAATTCAGAATTCCTGAAAGGTTAACTTTTGGTGAGATAAGTGGTTTTCATCCGACAGCGACGCTATTTTACTTACATTCACTTTAAGAAACGTATCTAATTTGCAGCAAACTGTGAGTTGATCATATCAGTCCATCCAAGAAGCACTGGCATGCATCAGAGACACGCTAACAGATCCTGTTGACTTCCACTAGCATTGCTAAAAAGAAATGCTAACCATTTCTACTTCCAGTATCTCAAAAACCAATGGCACTGTTTTTTTGGATGGATTGAAATGACACCCAGTTTGTGACAAATCACTCAAATAGGATTCTTAAACAAAGTGAACAGTTCCTTCATACAGTACGAAGAAAAGCAGCCGGGGCGCTGCCAGAGTGACACACCAAATCTACACAGGGAAAAAGAGAAAAACTCGAGGAGTAAAAAAAAACGTACAAAAACCACCGGAGCACAAAAGTTCACAAAAATTACGGAAGGTTCACACTGGGTCTACCGACGAGGTGGAATTATCTGGCACTGGAGTGGAGATCAAACCAGGGTTTTATTGTCTGGGAGTTTAGATGAGATGAGTGAAAGCCGGTGTGCCACCTGGTCAGCCACGCCCCTGTCATGCTGTAGGAGACACTATACAATAAAACACAAAGGAACAAAACTACAATCATCACAGTTCGAGGGATCCAATATTCCTCCAACTGATGACCGTTTGTTTATTCAGTTATGAAAATATACCTTATAAATTATTCACTTCTCTGACTCTTACAAAGCTACATGGGCACCTTTAACTGATAACATCTCTGGTAAGCACTGATTAGAGAGGTTTTTCTGCATGACTGCATGTGTGAAAACACAATTATACAGATTTGTCGATAAAATCAACGAATCAGTTTGTCGAGGACAGAGCTATACACAGTTCTGAATGTGCAGGCCCAGTAGAAACAGGCCGTGACCCATATTGAGAACCCACACTGCTGACATACTGTCGAGGTGGCAGTGCTGTGACTTCAAAGCTCGTCTCTGGCACCTCTGTGTAGTAATCTAGTGTAGCAGTATGCCAATATGCCCTGCTGCAAAGCAAGGTTACTCTAGTTAAGGGGATGCAGACCAGAGAAAGACTTTCGTCTTGTTTACATCAGGGTCCTCCATTTTCAATTCATCATGATATTTATGACATACAAGATAAACAAATATACAGTACTGTTTAAGAGAAAGAGATCATAAAAAAAAATATATACATTTGAGGGGGAAGAAACTGTACATTGGAGGGGGGAGATTTACCGGGGACAGTTTCGAATCTTCATCATATTCACATACAAAAAAGAGCAACATTTTAGGGTCTTGCCCCCTTGACTTACAGCATGGCAATAAAATACACAAGTGACAGTTCTGAGTGTGATTGATATAAAAGTAGAATAAAATCAACGTAAAATACTTTAAAATACTTAAAATACTAAATACATAAATACACACAATAAAATCTGAATTACTGACTAGTATTCATGAGCCTGATGGCTTAGTGATAGTACGAGTCCTTGACCTGCTGGACCTGGCTCTGAGCCTGCTGGACCTGGCTCTGAGGCTGCTGGACCTGGCTCTGAGGCTGCTGGACCTAGGCTGCGCTAGCGCCTTCCGGAAGGCAGCAGTTGGAACAAGCTGTTGAGAGAAGATGGCGCGGCCCAGGTCAGTCGCCGTCGGTTTTGCTCCGCGAAGATTGTGCATACTTTTAATTATTATGTTTATTTTGAATACCTTTTTTATGAAAACTACACTGGCGGGGACGTCCTACGACCGCCAGTCACTTATGGACCTAAACTCCGGACTGAATACCATAGTCCCCTCCAAACTCATAGCCAAGCTCAGGGACCTGGGCTTGAACTATGACCTCTGCCAGTGGGTCTTGGACTTCCTGACGGGCAGACCCCAGGTGGTGAGAGCAGGCAACTGCACCTCCTCATCCATCACCCTCAACATAGGGGCCCCACAGGGCTGTGTTCTGAGTCCCCTCCTCTACTCCCTGTACACACATGACTGTGTGGCTCAGTGGAGCAACAACACAATCATCAAATTTCCTGACGACACAGTAGTGGTGGGCCTGATCTCTGCAAACGACGAGAGGGCCTACCTGGAAGAGGTCAAGGTCCTGGCGGGATGGTGCCAGGAGAACAGACTCTCCCTGAACGTCAGCAAAACAAAGGAGATGATTGTGGACTTTAGGAGGTCGGGGGTCAAGGACTACAGCCCCCTCAGCATCGACGGGGCACCGGTTGAGAGAGTGAACAGTTTTAAGTACCTCGGAGCCCACATATCCGAGGACTTGACATGGACCACACACATTGATAGTGTTGTGAAGAAGGCACGACAACGCCTCTACTTCCTCAGGCGCCTAAGGAAGTTCCAAGTCAGTCAGAAGATCCTTAAGAACTTCCTCATGTACAATAGAGAGCATCCTGACTGGCAACATCACCTCCTGGTTTGGGAATAGCACTGCACAAGACCGAAGCAGACTACAAAGAGTGACACGTTCAGCGGAACGCACAATTGGAGGGGGGCTTCCCACCCTCCAGAACATTTACAACAAGCGGTGCAGGGGCAAGGCTAAGAGAATCATCAAGGACTCTAGCCACCCGAACTGCCTCTTTGAACTGCTGTGGTCAGGCAAGCGATACCGGAGTCTCAAGGCGAGCACAGAAAGACTCAGAAGAAGCTTCTATCCCCAGGCCATCAGGCTGCTCAACGAACAATAAACACTATGCAACAACCATCAAATGCACACAGCACACACATCCACACGCACACACTCACTTTAAACAAACAACACACTGCAGCACCCACTCTCCACACTTTAGATCACCTAAACACACTTTATATTTATTGGTAAAGGATTTGCACTACAACTCGTACACCTTACTGTAAATTGTACCTAAATTGTACCTCATCCCATTTCTGCTTTGCACTATATAGTATTGTATATTAGTATATTGCATAGTATATTGTATATTGTATGGTAACTCAGTTATTTCTAGTCTGCATCGAACATTGTACATATGTCTATACTGAACACTGTGACCTCTATTTTTACTTCTTTTTACATGCTACTTTATTTTATTTCATACTTATCTTGTCTAGCACAGTCTCTGGAGCGTAACAGTAAGAAGCATTTTGTATAAAAGTATTCTGTACTTCTGTATGACAACTATTAAAGAAACTTGAAACTTGAAAGAGGAGTTTAGCGACACTTTATGCCAAGATTGGCCATCGGAGATCAGGCGGGACAGAGACAAAGAAGGGGACAAAGGGAAAGGCGGCGGCAGGACAAGAAGGAAACACAGGGGAAGGAGAAGCGGAATCAGAATTAGGCTAAAAAGTTCTGCTTACCGACCGGCGATTCCATCAATTTTACTGGCAAATGTACATTCGCTGGAAAATAAGATGGACGATCTTCGGGCGAGGGTTAGATTCCAGCGAGAGGTGAGGGACTGTAACATCATGTGCTTCACAGAGACATGGCTGAAACCAGCAACTCCGGATCACAGCGTCTCTCCTTCGGTTTCCTTCTCCATCTTCCGAGCGGATCGCACAGAAGCCTCCGGTAGGAGCACTGGAGGGGGGGTCTGTCTCCTCACAAACAACCCCAAAGGAGATAAAGATACTCTCCAGTTCATGCTCCTCGGACATGGAACATCTGGCCATTCAATGTCGCCCGTTTCTTCTCCCCCGAGAATTCACCGCCATTATCATGACGGCGGTGTACATCCCACCCCAAGCGAATACCGCTAGGGCCCTGGCGGAGCTACAGGGGCATCTAAACATCCACCAGATCAAGCACCCGGACGCAGCCATGATTTCAATCAGGCGAATCTGAAGAAGGTTGTAACTGAGGGGTACAATTCCCTGACTGTATTACTAGATATGATACTTACTACCACTACCTTTGTACTTAATATTCGGCCACCCAGTACTCGGCATAAATATATTATGATGAACACTGTCACGTAGATGAAACGGATCCAACACAAATGTACGAATTAGAAATAGGTCTTTATTTCTACACAGCGATGGTGTGTAGAGCAAGCACTTAATCAAATCAATCACATTTATGAATGGGAATTAGTATGCACTTTTATGGCAAGAGTATTCGTCGGTATATCAATAGAGAATGTCCAATCTCTGAAGGCGCAGGTGGTACATATACGACCTGGAATAGTTAAGGAATAACAGCAATGATACTTTAATGATTATAGACTGGATACACTAGGGGGGGTTAATCCGGTCGCTTGTAAGCCGACAGGAGTAGGAAGGGGGGGGGGGTAGAGTCCGGCTGCCTCATCCGGCCAAGGGTATCCCAGGTGAACCCACTGTAGTGCCGTTCAATGCGCCGGCGATCCTTGGACCACAGATGAAAGCAGATGGACTCTTTGTGGGCCGGCGTCCTCCGGTCCACGGAGGAGAGACGTGAAGCGACCTCGTCTTGCAGAGCGTCTCCTCACCTTGCGTCCTCTCCAGGGGGGGGGGGGTTCCAACACACGGCAGTGTCGGGGGTCTTTATCCATGGAATAATCAACGTATACAAAGCATAATCCGTGCCTGGGAAGGCGGGCTGTCGTCGGTAGAATAATCCGGTATACAGGTCCACTCGCTCGTCGGCTCTGGGGCTCCTCGGGTGCAATCTCACATGGGGTCGATCAGCCTGGATAAGCAGCCAGTTTTCTGCCCGAAACGATGGGGTGCTGACTACGGTAGTATTCTCACCGCACGAAGCACTATATATTAACAGACTATTATTAGCTTAATAGACTACGTCCAACTCGACGATATAGTGCCAAATATGACTATTCAAATATTAATATACACGATGTCTCAATACCGATGGTAGGCCGAACTTGGCCTTACTCCCACACGTGGCGTCGCGGGGAGGCTTTACGTCTGTGACTCTATTGGAGGGTAAGAAACTGGACTGAAAAGGAAGTCCTACTTTAGTAGCGCAGTATATATACGCACTATGAACAAATAGTCCCATTAGTGGTGCGGTAGCCAGATTCCTACGCGGAACTAGGACTTGTTCGTACATGTTGAGCGGTACGTTTGAACTGGGTCTGGGGGGTATGGCAGCCTGGCACCAAGGTCTCGACCAATAGTAGAATGGAGACTATTATGGGATGTTCAGTAGGCTAGAATGGATATTCAATGCATATTGTACAAGGAATATACAAGGGATATCAGGGAATATTAGAGAATATACAAATACAATTAAATATATATATACAAATAAATATATATATTCGGTTTAATCTGGCCCTTCACAACAGCCACCCCCTGATTGGTCCCAGACCTAATCAGTTAAGCAGAGACAGATTAATCGCGTTGTCTATTTACACATAAGGGTTTGCTGTAGGGTCAGTCAACTTCACAAAGTCATAGGGTTATAGGGTCATGGTCATCATCGATTGTGTCTGGGAGTCGGGGCAGTTCTATGAGCCTCGCCACGGGACGGGTGTAAGTGCGACCCTGGACAAGCACTTCAGCTGCTCGGACCTTGCCGTCGGCACCGGTGATCACTTTGCTTACGCGGCCGGCCGGCCACATAGCTCTGGGCAGTGATTGATCAATGATCATGACGACTGTTCCTTCTGTCAAATTGTCTCTCTCCTTTACCCACTTCTGGCGGGTCTGTAGAGACGGTAGGTAGTGCAGTAGGAAACTGCTCCAAAACTTGTCGGCTAATACTTGGCTGTACCTCCACATTCGTCGGCCGTTCGCTTCTTCAGGCCGGTACATTGTCTGGGGTAATGCAGGATCTAGCCGCCCCATCAGGAGTGTGTTGGGGGTAACTGGGTCGATATCCGCCACATCACTGGAGACATATCCGAGGGGCTTCGAGTTAAGTACTCCCTCAATCTCCGTGAGGACTGTCATTAGGACTTCTTCCGCCACAGTCTGGGCCCCAAGTACTGCGTACAGGGCTGTCTTTATGGAGCGCACTTCTCGCTCCCAAGTGCCACCGAAGTGGGGTGCGTTTGGGGGGTTGAATTGGAAATCAACCTGTGCTGGAGCGAGGTGGGTCTTAAGTTCTGGGCCCATAGCTTGGAAGCTCTCTCTCAGCTCTCTTTCGCCGCCTTTGAAGTTTGTCCCATGATCGGACAATAGGGTAGACGGTCTTCCTTTCCGTGATGTGAATCTACGGAAGGCCATAAGGAATGAGTCTGTGCTCATGGTCGGGAGAAGCTCGATGTGTATCGCTCTGGTGGTCATGCATTTGAATACAATACCCCACCGCTTCTCGGTTCCTCTTCCTTTCTTTATGTGCAGCGGGCCAAAGCAGTCCATACCCGTTGAGTGGAATGGCTTGTCACCGATTCGGAGGCGACATGGAGGAAGGTCAGCCATCCTTGGTATGCTGGGCTGCGCGCGCCACTTGCGGCAGTCTAGACATGTTCGCTGGAAGCGTCGTACCGCCTCTCTTCCTTGTAGGATCCAGTAACGACGTCTGATTTCCGCGAAGACTCTTTCTGCTCCTGCGTGATGTACATCCTCATCGTATTTCTTTATAATCAGCTCTGTGACCTTGTGTCGGCTGTTCAATACGATCGGGTATTTAATGTCATCCGGTAGATTGGGGGCTCTGCGTAGGCGACCACCCACTCTGATGAGGGTATGAGCGTCGCTCTCGGGGGCCAGATGAATTAATCTGCTGTCGGATGGGACGGGCTTTCCTCCCTGTAGACAGGCCAATTCATCGGGGAACGAGTCTCTCTGGGCTCGCTGCAGTAGAAGCAATTCTGCTTCCTCGTAGTTAGCTGCTGACATTTCAGCGGGGGACTTACACTCCGGGTGGTGCCGCAGGAATGTCCTTTGTTGTGCACTCTCTATGGACGTGCAATCGTCTATGTTAGGGTCGGTGGAGGCTACGGTGCTCAATCCACAGAACACAGACTTCTTATTTTCCACCTCCTCTGGACTTGCTTCCCTCGGGATAGGCATGGGCCACTGTCCTTCCGGGAGTCTTAGGAATGCGGGCCGTCACTGTAAGCATTGTGACGGGTGAGGTCATCTAGGGGCATTCCCCGGGTGATGACGTCAGCTGGGTTCTGTTTTGTATCAACGTAGCGCCACTCTGTTTCTCCGGTTAACTCTTCGGTTAAGTCTTGAATCTCGGTGACTCTGACTCCCACGAAGACTTTGTACTTGCATGAGTCCGATTTGATCCAGGCGAGTACTGTCGTGGAATCTGACCACAGGATTGTTCTAGACACCGGTATGGTGAGCTCACGTTGGATGAGCGTGGCTAGGTGCGCTCCGGCTAGGGCTGCGCAGAGCTCTAGGCGTGGGATAGATTGTTGCTTGCGTGGGGCTATTCTCGAGCGGGCGAGGACAAATGCTGTGTAGATCTCTCCCCCCCTTTCTTGGGCCCGCAAGTAGGCTACTGATCCGTATGCGACCTCTGAGGCGTCACTGAAGACGTGTAAGTCCATTTTACATGTCTCTGGCCTCACCGTGGGTGGGAAGTAGCTTCGGCGCATATTAACGCCTGGGAGTGAGTGGAGCTCCATCTCCCACTCTCTCCAGGTGGATGCAAGGTGTGCGGGAATGGGGTCGTCCCAGCCCTGGTCCTTGTCCCACAATGCTCGTACAATCATTTTTGCCCTGGTGGTGTACGGTAGAATACATCCTAGCGGGTCATATTGTCGGGCGAGTGTTGTGTACACACTCCGTCTGGTGGTCGGCGCCGCCGCCGGCCTTCCCTGGTCCGTAGTCAGGGGCTTGTGTCTGTAGTGAAGCGAATCTGTTTTGAATCGCCACACCAATCCCAGGGTCATCTCCTGGGCTTCTCCCGGGATTGTAGCCATCCAGGTCTCGCTGCTGGCTGCCTTGTCCTCGGAGGAGAGGCTGCGCAGTACTTGCGGATCGCTGCTGGCCCACTGCCTGAGATCAAAGCCGCCTTTGATCAATGAGGCGCAGAGTTTAATCAGGAGAGCCTCGGCTTCTTCCTGGGTTGAAAGGCTTTGTAGACAGTTGTCTACGTAGAAGCTGTTCTTTACGCTGTGTCGGACCTCTTCGTCCGCTGCTGGGTCCTCTGCTACATGTTTCTGTAGTGCAAATGTAGCACAGCAGGGGCTGCACGTCGTTCCGAAGGGGAGGACTTCCCATTGGTAGATGGCTGGGTGCTCATCTCCTGGCTTCTCTCTCCATAGGAACCGTAACAGGGGCTTGTCCTCCTCTACTAATCTCACCTGCAGGAACATTCCTTTAATGTCCCCGCTGATGGCCACCTTTTCCTGGCGGAAGCGGAGTAGAGCGCCGAGTAGGGAGGGGCCGAGTGTGGGACCGGGCAGTAACTCTTTATTCAGATTTTGGGATCCGATCTGGTAGCTGCAGTTAAATACTATGCGGTCTTTACCGTTGTGATGGACCTTGTGGTGAGGCACGTACCACGATTCAGTGGTCTGGTCAGCCTCTTTAATGTCCATCTTTGTGACGTGTCCCGCTGTGATGAGCTTCTCAATCTCAGCGCGGTATACACTCTCTTGGGCGGGGTTCTTGGCTAAGCGCCGCTCCGTGTTCAGCAGGTACCGTTCTGTGGCGTCTGTCTTGGCGTGGAAAGTAGGCATTCCTTCTCGCCGCAGGAGTGGCGTGGCGTATCTCAACACGCCGTTGACCGGGACTCTCTTGGTCCCTGTCTCGAGGAGGTGAATGGCGTAAATGTCATCTTTAGAGCGAATGTCTTTCCTTCCGTTCTTTTTTTTTTGATCCACTTTTTCTCCCATTTTTCTATATTTTTCTCCCATCCCAATTTCGTATCATCCAATTCAACCCTCCCCTGTCACGAACGCTGTTTCTTGCCTCCCACAAGCCGGCTGCAATGTGGACTAAGTCATACATAGCACAAGTCCCCTCCGGTACTTGAGGTAACAGCAGTCGCATCTTTTCACCTGCGCAGCTCGACCTCTCAGTGACGAGGAGTAACGCGTGGGAGGCTCACGCTGCCCCCGACACTTCCTGATTCTACTGCGCAGGCGCACCAACCGACTTGTAGGAGTCGCTTGTTCACAACGTTCGATCCCCACCCTTCAGTTTTTCCCTCCCCGTAATACGGCCAATGTGTATTACTGCGGACGACCAGCCAAACTGAAAAACAATGTGGAGAGCTGGATTCGAACACGCGAATCCTAGCGTCTCCACGCTGGTGGCGAGTGCCTTAGACCACTACACCACCTAGCCGCCCTCTTTCCTTCCGTTCTTAAAGGGCATTTGTTCCAAGGTCCATAGCCGCTCTACGTGTTGCAGGAGTGCGGTTTCTCCCTCCGTGACTCGGGAGTGGAGACATCTAGTGGCTGTACTTCGGTTGAGAGATTTGGCGAGCGGGCCTTGGAGAGTCCATCCCAAACGGGTCTCGACTGCTGCAGGACAGCCTCGGGGTCCGGTATGAACCCGGTCTATCGGGACAATGAGGTCTGCATGGTCGGAGCCTATCAACAGGGTCGGCATAGCATTGTCTATGAGCGGGATCGGTAACTTGCGCAGATGTGCATATTTCTCCATCAGCTTGGCGACGGGGTATGTGTACCGCGACAGTCCTATTTCTTGGCTGGTGAAAGCGTCTGTAATCTGGTACCGTCGCTCAGGCTGGCCGCTTGCTGCGATAGAGAATGAGACATTCTCGCCCTTTATCGTCTTCAAATCTCGTCTTATTGTCCGAGTTGTCATTTGGGTTTCGCTTCCCCGCCGCCCTAGCTGGGCCGCAGCGGAGGCGAGCAGAAGGGTCTTCTCTGACCCGTCATCGAGGACGGCGTAAGTGTCCAGGACTTTATTCTGGTAGCTTAGTGTCACACGCACTACTTTTAGGAGTACTCGGGCTCCACTGCTGCTGGCGGGATCGATGTACATGACGCTCGCTTTGCTGCTGGATGGTGCGGGTGAAGGGCGCCGTCTGTTACTGTCGTGAAGTATGTCCAGATGGGCTCCATCGCACTTGGTGCACCTTTTCTTTAAGCGGCATTCGGCTGCCATGTGTGAGCGCGCACAGCGAAAACAGCGCTTGTTGGACTTTATCCATTGACTTGCTTCCTCCGCGTTCAGCTTGGGGAAGGAGTCACATTGCGCTAGCCAGTGTTCTTTCTCACAGTAGGGGCACACTATCTTCCACTTCTCCGTTCTGGAGGGGGTACTGTGGCTCCTGCTGCTCGGTACTGACTCCGATTGGTGCATCACAGTCACCGATCTTCTTCCATCATTTAGTCGTCTGGTTCCTTCTCTGGAGCCAGGGGTGCTCCGTCCGAATGTATCTAGCCGTAGGCTGCTGACTTCTCTCGCCAGGAAGTCTGCTAGATAGAGGAGGTTCGGTTCGGGGCCATTCGGGTCTCGGTGGTCTCTCTGCCGCCTAAAACGCTCCTGTCGAGCGGGCGGCAGCTTCTCCAAGATCCTTTCCACATTTGAGTTGGCGTAAAGTTCATGCCTCCCCTTCTCTCTCTGCGCTCCCAACATCCCTACCAGGGACTGCACTCTGATGGACAGGTCGTCCAGTGCTCGATTGTCTATTGCTGGGGGTAAGCGGTCGATGTGTCGGATCTCCTGGATCACGTAATCCCATATGCGCCCATACCTCTGGTCCAATGCTACCAGCGCTGCTGTGTATGGGGTGGTGGAAGTCGCGTAGGCGAGCGCTATATTATGTGCGCGGGGTACCTTTAAGTGCTTCAGTAGGATGGCGTATTTGTGGCGTTCATCCAATACATCCACCAACATGGTCTCCAGACACATGCAGAGTTCTGTATACTGGGCCCGGTTCTCTTGGGTGAAGTCGGGTACCATAGGCGTGCCAATGTATGACGCTGACTGTGGATACATCGGCGAGCGTTGGGGGAGAGGCCTCCTAGGCGAGTCTCCTCCCGCTCCTTGGTATGGGCTGGTACCGGCAGTGTACCATGGCCTGCTTGTCCAGGTGCTGTTCCTCGGTGCGGGTCGTGCGTCGTGCTCACCCGGGTATAGAGTCGGGGGTCTGTAGCGCAGCTCCGCGGGAGTATAGCCTGGGCTGTACCGGACCTCCTGGTCCGGTAGAGTACTGTGCTGTCGTCGGGCGTGGTTCTCCTCCTCTTCCTCTTCGTCTTCAGTTAGGTCATCCAGTGCTTGTAGTCTCTGGTTTAGCCTCTCCACAGGATATGCTGCTCCTTCCCGGTTGCTAGGTCTCGCTTGGACCGGTGGGGGGAGGTGGTCTGTGGGGGGTATAGACCTCGTCTGTTGGTCAAGTTCAGGGTTGTTTACTCGGCTAGGGGATGCCGCCCTGGAGGTGTGTCTAGACGAGTTCCTGGAGCCTCTGGCGGAGGGAGAGGGTGTTGTCCGTCTGATCAGCTGTTCTATTAGTTGCGCTTGCTGTCTGTCGCGCTCTGCGTCCCGTAGAGCACCAGCAGCTGCTCGCTGGCTGTCTGCTCGGTCTCGGGCCACATTCTCTTCTCTCTGAATGCGTCTTATTTCTAGACGTATATGCTCTTCTTCGCTCCGCTGCTGGATCTGCAGTCGGTCGCGTTCAGCAGCGGCGTTCAGGCTGATGAGGAAGGCCTGCTGTAGGGTCCTCTCTGCCTCGCTGGGAGAAGGCGGTTGTATAGGGGAGCCTTCCCTCGGGGTACTCCTTGCGGAGCCTTGGAGCTCTATCTCCACGGTGCTCTCCCCGTCTTCTTCCGTGCCGAGTTCTCTCTCGGTAGCGTTGTATTCCTCCCGGGACTCATCGGGGACTACTTCTTCAGTACTGGCGGGGTGTGAAGTCAGGTCTGGTTCCCACTGGTCCCCACAGTGAACTTGGTCAGTTACATTAGAACCCGTAGGGGCCTCTATGGTCGGGGTAGTCTGGGCGTTGGGGTTAGACATACTTTTACTTTCTAGTTTTACCGCGTTTACTGTTAGTAGAAGACTAGGTTGTTGACTGACAGCGTAAGCCTCTAAGTACTGAGGGAGCCGTCGTTCGCGCTGCGGGTGTTGGTTAGGAGGATCGTTTCGTGGAGTGTTCATCATAGGCCATTTCAATATTAATAACACTATATTAATATTACACTGATTACCATCCGGCTCGAAGGACCAATTGTAACTGAGGGGTACAATTCCCTGACTGTATTACTAGATATGATACTTACTACCACTACCTTTGTACTTAATATTCGGCCACCCAGTACTCGGCATAAATATATTATGATGAACACTGTCACGTAGATGAAACGGATCCAACACAAATGTACGAATTAGAAATAGGTCTTTATTTCTACACAGCGATGGTGTGTAGAGCAAGCACTTAATCAAATCAATCACATTTATGAATGGGAATTAGTATGCACTTTTATGGCAAGAGTATTCGTCGGTATATCAATAGAGAATGTCCAATCTCTGAAGGCGCAGGTGGTACATATACGACCTGGAATAGTTAAGGAATAACAGCAATGATACTTTAATGATTATAGACTGGATACACTAGGGGGGGTTAATCCGGTCGCTTGTAAGCCGACAGGAGTAGGAAGGGGGGGGGGGGGGGTAGAGTCCGGCTGCCTCATCCGGCCAAGGGTATCCCAGGTGAACCCACTGTAGTGCCGTTCAATGCGCCGGCGATCCTTGGACCACAGATGAAAGCAGATGGACTCTTTGTGGGCCGGCGTCCTCCGGTCCACGGAGGAGAGACGTGAAGCGACCTCGTCTTGCAGAGCGTCTCCTCACCTTGCGTCCTCTCCAGGGGGGGGGGGGTTCCAACACACGGCAGTGTCGGGGGTCTTTATCCATGGAATAATCAACGTATACAAAGCATAATCCGTGCCTGGGAAGGCGGGCTGTCGTCGGTAGAATAATCCGGTATACAGGTCCACTCGCTCGTCGGCTCTGGGGCTCCTCGGGTGCAATCTCACATGGGGTCGATCAGCCTGGATAAGCAGCCAGTTTTCTGCCCGAAACGATGGGGTGCTGACTACGGTAGTATTCTCACCGCACGAAGCACTATATATTAACAGACTATTATTAGCTTAATAGACTACGTCCAACTCGACGATATAGTGCCAAATATGACTATTCAAATATTAATATACACGATGTCTCAATACCGATGGTAGGCCGAACTTGGCCTTACTCCCACACGTGGCGTCGCGGGGAGGCTTTACGTCTGTGACTCTATTGGAGGGTAAGAAACTGGACTGAAAAGGAAGTCCTACTTTAGTAGCGCAGTATATATACGCACTATGAACAAATAGTCCCATTAGTGGTGCGGTAGCCAGATTCCTACGCGGAACTAGGACTTGTTCGTACATGTTGAGCGGTACGTTTGAACTGGGTCTGGGGGGTATGGCAGCCTGGCACCAAGGTCTCGACCAATAGTAGAATGGAGACTATTATGGGATGTTCAGTAGGCTAGAATGGATATTCAATGCATATTGTACAAGGAATATACAAGGGATATCAGGGAATATTAGAGAATATACAAATACAATTAAATATATATATACAAATAAATATATATATTCGGTTTAATCTGGCCCTTCACAACAAAGGTGATGCCAAATTTCTTCCAGCACATCGCTTGCTCCACAAGGGGAGGAAATACGCTGGATCATTGCTACACCCCGTTTAGAGCCAGCTACAAAGCAGTACCGGCTCTGCCATTAGCGGGAGCTACAAGCACATCGGATCACGACACCATCTTTCTCTATCCGGCTTACAGGCAGAGATCACGTGACACGACAGCAGGTAAAGAAGTGGTCCGACCAATCAGAGGCAGCGCTACAGGACGCACTTGATTTCGCGAGTTCGCGGATGTTGTTGTTAGTTTTATAAAAACACTTCCTGACGCTATTGTCCCCACAAAAAAGGTGCGGGTTTTCCCAAACCAGAAACCGTGGGTTGACAGTACGATCCAAGTGGCTCTGAAAACTCGCACCACTGCTTATAACCTGGGCAGAGAGTCAGGAAACATGGAGGAGTATATGGCTACAGTCTATACTCTGCGCAAGGTTGTAAAGCTTGCTAAGAGGTCATACGCTGAAAAGATGGAGGCACAAATGGCACAGAATGACACAAGAGGCTTATGGCGAGGGCTACGGACGATAACTGACTACAAAGTCAGCGCCCCCTCAATGGGGAGTGCTGACGCCTCTCTCGCGGACCAGCTCAACTCCTTTTACGCTCGGTTTGGTGCAGACAGTGGTGCCGCTAGCTCACCGGCTAATGACGTCACTGACGCGCACTCTCTCATTGACGGAACACAGGGTGAGAAGAGCATTTATGCGGGTGAACACCAGAAAGGCAGCTGGCCCAGATGGGATAACAGGACGTATACTTAAGTCCTGTGCTAACCAGCTAGCCCCAGTGTTCACCACCATATTTAATCTATCCAAGTTCAAGTTTCAAGTTCAAGTTTCTTTATTAGTTGTCATACAGAAGTACAGAATACTTTTATACAAAATGCTTCTTTCTGTTACGCTCCAGAGACTGTGCTAGACAAAAATAGACAAGTATAAAATAAAATAAGTATAGCAGTATAAAATAGAAGTCACGTACGTAGACACAAGTGTTCAGTATGTACATATGTACAATGTTCAATGCAGAGTAGAAGTAACTGAGTTACCATACAATATACTATACAATATACTAATATACAATATACTATATAGTGCAAAGGAGAAATGGGATGAGGTACAATTTAGGTACAATTTACAGTAAGGTGTAATGAGGTATGGGTTGTAGTGCAAATTCTTTACCAATAAATATCCCTGGCGGAATCCGTGGTCCCTGCCTGTTTCAAGGTGTCCACTATAATCCCGGTACCAAAGAAATCCTCCCCAACAGGTCTTAATGACTACAGACCGGTGGCACTCACCTCTGTGGCCATGAAATATTTTGAGAGGCTCGTTAAGGATTACATTTGTGCCTCCCTCCCCAGCGATATGGACCCTATGCAATTTGCATAAAGGCAAAAAATAGGTCTACTGACGATGCGGTCTCCCAAGTACTGCACAGCACCCTCTCTCACCTAGACTGCGAGAAGGGGGGCTATGTGAGACTGTTCAACACCATAGTCCCCACCAGACTGGTGGACAAGCTGATCGAGCTGGGTCTGAGCTCCGCTCTGAGCGCCTGGATACTGGACTTTCTGAGTGAAAGGCCCCAGGCGGTCAGGGTGGGGGGTGAGACCTCCAACACCATCACCCTGAGTATCGGGTCCCCCCAGGGCTGTGTCCTGAGCCCCCTGCTGTATTCACTATACACACATGATTGTGTGGCCAAGTTCAGCTCCAACTCCATAGTGAAGTTTGCGGACGACACAGTGGTGGTGGGGCTGATCTCTGACAACGACGAGAAGGCCTACCGGGAGGAGGTTGAGGTACTGGAACGCTGGTGCCAGGACAACAGCCTGCTCCTGAACATTGGTAAAACCAAGGAGCTGATCGTGGATTTCAGGAGAACACAGCAGGGGACACACACACCACTGAGGATAAACGGGGCTACCGTGGACAGGGTGAGTGTAACAGAGTTTATTGTGATTCCACTTGTCAAGGTAACTAAGACCCAATAGCATGGCACTTAATTGTTCTAGGGATTCTTATTGGTTGGTGGGCGTTTCCTTGTGGGCTTCAACCCAAGTGTTCACGTTAGCGTGGTACCATTACATGAGGAAGGAGCCTGTGTGAGCGGTGTTCGAGGTGTCTGATGAGCCGACCACATAACCTGTCTGACCAAGATCTTTTGTGTGTTACCAGAATAAACCACCCAAGACCGTGGAGCAAGTGTCTGTCTTTCAATTAAAAAAGTACACAACGCATTGGTTATAATGGTGCCGCGACCGTGCTTCTGGAATCGTCATCGAGGGATTCGCCACGTTCCAGAAGATTCCTACTGGTGTTGCAGCTGAGTGAGTCCGCCTGACTCGCGCTATATGAACAGTCCGAGCACAGTGTTGCAGCTGAGTGAGTCCCCGTGACTCGCGCTATATGAACAGGCTGATCAAACAATAGTGCAGTGTTGCACATTCGCCGCAAGGTGGCAGCATCGGATCATTTATCAGATTGAAAACGAATTAGAGTTTTCCCTCAGGTAGCAGAGCGCAGTATTGCACATACGCCACAAGGTGGCAATGTTGATCTATTTATCAGAACGAACACATCATTGTGTTCTGATTTGAGTGGAGCAGGGATTTAGGATTTTTTTTTATTCAACTACTCTAGTTATCTGTAGCCTACTGTGGTTTTTGGTGATTCCTACTACACTTTCACACAGGTTTCTAAAATATAAGAGGTTCTCTTTTTGGTATTATAGGTGATTTTACATAACATTCTGTGTTTTCTTTTACTGATAGTGTGATCAGCTTGCTGATTTTCTTTTTATTTTCTTTCATTGATACTAGTATGGTGTCGTTCAAGATAGGTTGACTATTTGGTGGACAAGAGTACTGGTAAAGTCTGATTATTAGGATTTTTATTTTTATTTTTTTATAGTATACTGGATACTTCTGCAGATGGAGGGTGGTGAATACTCTGGAGTTGGGAGGGGGGCAATGAGGTACACTCCGATTCCATCAGTTGGGAGGCCTAGCACCAGTTTTCAGCATTCACCTCTCACATCTACACCTATGCCTAATCTTGGAGAGTTATCAGATGCCAATGACAGTTACTCTGGTCCGCCACAACTGAGTGCAGTTAAATCGGAAGTACCTGACACAAATATTGGAGATCCTTCAGTGGAGATGGTAGCAGGCATAGCAAAGCAGATTGGGATCTCCATAGGGGAGAGTATTGCCGCATGCCTAGAGTCAAAGGGGAACAGTGGGATGGGGTACAATGTTGCAGCAAGCACATTCAACTCAGGCGGGACGGTCCCTTCCCTGGTAAACATGGTGGTGAAGTCTGAGATTAGGGAGCCAGTGTGCTTTAGAGGGGATGGCTCTGACACATGCACAGTGTATGAATGGGAGTCAGTAGTCAGGATATACTTGTGAAAAAGGGGATCTCAGTGGCAGAGCAGGCTGAGGAGGTCATGAGTAGGCTCATGGGGAGGGCACGGGAGGTGGTGAGAGTAAGCATACGCAGTAACCCCTCTTTTGATCTGTCTAGTGGCCCAGGTCCTATTTTTGATATGCTAAAACAGCACTTTAGTGACACTGCTTTCTCCACCATGCCGTTAGCTGACTTTTATTCCACCATCCCATTCTCTGGTGAGCAACCTTTTGATTATTGGCTCAGACTAAACAGGGCTATGGACGTGACCGAGGACTGTCTAAAGCAGTGTTTCTCAAAGTGGGGGGCGCGCCCCCCAGGGGGGGCGCAGACACATGACAGGGGGGGCCTTGAGATTTATTAAAAAGAAAAAAAAACGTTATTTTTTTTTCCAGAAAAGTATCACTAAAGTGCTATCTGTTGCAGCTGCACTGTTCTCCATGAAAATACCATTTCTCAAAATCTGAAAATCATTATTTAATAAAACACAGAAAAGGATCACCAAGTTACTCTGGATAAAAAAACCTTTACAGACAACATTGAGACAAAGCTTCCTGACACATCTCCATCCAAACTCTTGGAAGAACTCTTTGAAATCTCATCTGATACCACCTAGAGAGCTAGTTTCAGAGTGTGGTGCTGAGTACCAAGTATCTCATCTCATGGCCCACCAAGTATCTCATGATGCAGCAGTTAAGGTGTTGATACCATTCAGCACCACATACAGTATCTGTGTGAAGCTGGCTTTTCATCCATGACAGCTCTGAAAACAAAATATAGGGCCAATTTGAAAGGTCACGATATTGGTGTTATTTCAGTAAATTTAAACATGGCCCATTTCATGACTATTTTGTTGGGGCGATGGGGGGGGGGGGGGGGGGCCCAAAATATTTTGGTCCGCCAAAGGGGGGCCTGACAGAAAAAGTTTGAGAAGCACTGGTCTAAAGAGACAGAGTAAGACAATTGACGATCCATCTTGTGAGCTCACAGCCATGTTTATTAGACATTGCCCTGACCCTGAACTGTCGCTCATATTCAAGTGCAAGCCTTTACCACAGTGGACAGCTGCAGATGTCCATGAGAGGCTGGTTGAACACAGAAGGAATCCGAGACAATCCTCCTGGCCAAAGGTAACCCCTGCCATCACTACGCTGCAACAGGAAGTCGGTGCAGCTGGCCATCCCACATCACCTGTCGCTAAGCCTACTATTGAAGCTGCTCCAATGCCTACAACTCAGGCTTCCCAGGGGCCCACGGACCAATTGGAGCGTATCATCGGTATGCTGGAGCGTGTTCTTGAGCAAAGGACTCAGCAGCGCCAGTTTCAGGGTAGGACAGACCGTCAGTATCCAAGAGGCCAAAATAACAGAGGCAGGCCCCCGGTGGCCTGTGAGGTGTGCGGGGATGTTGGGCATACCACAACTTCCCATTGTATGGCCAATCGCCTCTGCTTTCTCTGCTATGCATCTGGCCATGCCCGTGCGGAATGCCCCAAGTCTACAGCTTTGCAACCATCTGGTGTGGTGTCTTCAGAACCCACCTCTTGGCAACAGGGAAACTAGAGGGCCAGCATTTGGGGGGGGTGGGTGTTGGGCCTTCTATCGATACCCCAGTAATGAGAGATGATGATTTAGAGTCCATTTACAAGAGTGTGTGTAGTGAAATGAGAACAGTGACTGAAGTTGTAATGCAGAATACACAGAAGCTTTCCCCTTATAACGATCTGTTTCATGCAAAAGTATTGCTTGGCGGCAAAGTTGAGGTGAGGACCATGCTCGACAGTGGGTCGATGGCTTGTTCGTTGAGTGCAAAGATTTTGCCACAACTCTTACAGGAAGGAGTGTTGAAAAGCCCTGCATTGAGCCCAACAGACGCGATTCTTGTGGGATGCGGTGGATCAAAGACTACACCCAGGAGTGTGTGAGCTGGAGATGGAGGTGTTTGGCTGTCGTGTGACTGTCCCAACATTCGTGGTTGAAAATCAGGGAGATGACCTCATCGCTGGCAGTAACCTCCTAAAGTACTTGATTCGTCAGCTAAAGATATCAGGGGACTTGTTGAACAAGGGGCCCACATCTGAACACGGTGAAGCGGAACACCACAAGTTATTGAGTTTGATGGCCAATGTGGAGATGTGGACAGGAAATGACATCCCTGACAAAGTGGGGACCGTGAAAATAAAAAGAGCCGTGACTCTAGAGCCCTTCAGTGAACATTTGGTATGGGGCAGGTTACAGAGTGTGAACAACATCTCAGCTGGTAGTGCTGTCATTCTGGAGCCCAGCTGTGTGAAGTCAAGACCGGGATCAGTCCTGATTGGGAAGACAGTGGCCCTGCTGAGGAATGATGGATGGCTGCCAATGAAGGTGATAAATCCCTCTGGTAGATCAATGACCCTCAGACGAAATGCCAAGCTTGCTGACGTTTATCCATGCATGGCCTTGGAGGATTTTGACTGCTCTGAGGTGGATGACTATTCACCACTCCTTTTGCAGCAACAGGTGCAGAGGGCAGATGATAACCACCGTGATGAATCGAGTCTGACTGATGATACATCCACCTTATCGGACAGATGTGACAGAGAAGAGGAACCTGGTGGATGTGATGGCAGTCCTGGTTCAGTCTTACGTTGTTTAGGGTTGCCTGACATAGATCTTGATTCCTGTGATGTGTCCTCTTCGGGTAAAGAAAAACTTGTGCATCTGATAGCTCAGTACCAGTCTATATTTTCCAGGCATAAGTTAGACTGTGGAAGGGCTACAGGCTGTCTTCACCGGATTCGACTCAGTGATGAGAAACCCTTTCGCTTGCCATACAGACGAGTTCCACCTAATCAGTATGAGAAGCTCAGGCTGGTGTTGAGTGAGATGGAAGAACAAGAGATCATAAGGAAGTCAAATAGTGAGTTTGCTTCACCTTTAGTCATTGTTTGGAAGAAGTCAGGAGACCTGAGACTCTGTAATGACTTCCGATGGATTAACGCACGCACCATCAAGGACGCCCATCCTCTTCCACACCAGGCTGATGCTCTAGCAGCATTGGGTGGCAACGCCTACTTCTCCACCATGGACCTCACCTCCGGCTACTACAATGTTGAAATGCACGAGGATGACCGGAAGTATACAGCCTTTACATCGCCATTCGGACTATATGAATACAACCGCATGCCACAGGGTCTGTGCAACAACCCTGCCACCTTCATGCGGATGATGCTTAACATCTTTGAGGATCAGAACTTCCTCAGTCTACTGTGCTATCTGGATGATGTCCTGGTGTTCGCGCCTACAGAAGACCTGGCCTTGGAGCGCCTGGAAATGGTCTTCGAACGACTTAAGGCTCACAACCTTAAATTGGCTCCAAAGAAATGTCATTTCTTGCAGAGCTCTGTGAGGTTCCTGGGACATGTCGTTAGTTGTGATGGCATCGCTACGGATTCTGACAAGGTAAAAGCCATCACTGCGCTGACAGAAGCTGACCTCATGGAAGAAGGTACAGAGATTCCATCACAGCAGAAGATCCGGTCATTTCTGGGAATGGTGGTATACTACCAGCAATTCATTGAGGGCTGTTCCACCACTGTTTGGACTTACGACTGGGAACAAGGCTCCTCATTGGAAAGGGAAGAAACGCCAGCCTCCTCGACGGACAATGACTGCGGCAGATTGGACAGATGAGTGCCGGGATGCTTTCCATCAGCTGAAGCAGGCCTTACTGGACCGGGTCGTTTTGGCCCATCCCGATTTCAGTGAATCTTTCCTGCTCTCACTGGATGCCTCCAGTAATGGCCTTGGTGCAGTTTTGTCACAGGTGCCTGTGGGTGGGACAACAGCAAGACCAATTGCTTTCGCAAGCAATTCGCTCACCTATGCACAGTCGAAGTATCCTGCGCATAGACTGGAATTTTTTGCTATGAGGAGACACCAGTTCACAGTATGGACTGACAACCACCCGTTAACGTACATCTTGTCCAAGGCAAAACTGGATGCGTGTGAACAGAGATGGGTTGCTAAGCTAGCCCCATACCAGTTTGACATCAAATACATCCCTGGTCCCAAAAATATTGTTGCAGATGCCCTGAGCAGAGAGCCTTTCATCCGGCCTAGTGCACTCCATCGTCTGACGAGGGTTGCGTACAAGGCATTGCTGGGTGAAGCTGACGCTGTGCGCACAGAACAGGTTCAGGATGTGTTCCGTTGGTCTAATCATCCATTTGACGTGACCTCCGATGTTGAGCCTGCGGTGGCATGCCAGTGTGTGACTGTTTCCCAACCTGGTGCCCTTTCGAGACAGGAAGTAGCAGCTGTTTTTGAGTCACACAAGCTGCAAAACAGTGATATGGGGCCCCATGCGCTGCTGTTGCCACAGCTTCCTCAGATAGTTATGCCATCAGAAGAGATTGGTGGAGAGGTGCTGTCACATGATCAACTCATGAATAAGCAAAAAGATGACCATGTGTTAAACAAAGTGATTTCCTTTGTTGAGAGAGGACAAAGACCTTCAAGAAGAGAGCGTGCTCAGGAGTCTGTTGATGTCCTTCGGTCACTGAGGGGCTGGGATAAGCTAACAATGAGGAGGGGTGTGCTGTATCACCTGTCAAGGAACACCGTTACAAAGAAGAAGATATATCTATACAGTATGTGGTCCCCGCTTCGCTGCAAGCCATAGTGTTGAAAGGTGTCCATGACGAGGCTGGTCACCAGGGCCAACAGCGGACTTTGTACCTTACCAGACAGCGGTTTTACTGGCAAGGCCTGGAGAAAGATGTGAGGGAGTATGTGAGGTGCTGTCGGCGATGCGTGATGAGCAAGACTCCTGAGCCTGAAGCCAGAGCACCATTGGAGAATTTGTGAGCATAGACTTCTGGTGTGCTGAGGATTCTGCAAACAAGTCCTTGGATGTGCTTGTCGCTACGGACCACTTCACCAAGATGGCACACGCCTTTTTGTGCCCAAATCAAACTGCTAAGGCTGTGGCTCATCAGTTGTGGCATAACTATTTCTGCGTGTATGGCTTTCCGAGACGCATTCACTCCGATAGGGGAGCCAATTTTGAGAGTGCTTTGATAGCTGAGCTCTTGAATGTTGCTGGTGTTCAAAAGTCCCACACCACACCTTATCATCCAATGGGCAATGGATCATGTGAGAGGATGAATAGGACTCTGGGAAACATGATAAGGGCTCTGCCTCCAAAGGCAAAGCACAGATGGCCGCAGGCACTCAAGTCTCTCACATTCGCCTACAATTGCACTATCCATGAGACCACCGGATATGCACCATTCTTGCTAATGTTTGGCAGAATACCGAGACTGCCTGTTGACATGGTCTTCAGTACGGTTCTGGACAACCCTGAGGTTGTGAACTATGATAAGTACATCCAGCTCTTGCGGAAGGATCTGAAGGAAGCTATGGGAATAGCACAAGCCACGGCAGTCAAGCAGTTGAGGAGGCATGGTGACATATACAACCGAAAAGTTCGGGGAGCACCTGTTGAAGTTGGTGACCGGGTATTGTTGGCCAACAAGGGAGAGCGTGGTAAACGGAAGCTTGCTGATCGGTGGGAGAACACCATCTACCATGTTGTTGGGATGAATGTTGACAGTCACACTTTCAAGATTCAGCATGGCTCCACTGGCCAAGTGAAAACAGTGCATAGGAATCTGATAACACCAGTCAACTTCCTCCCAATCTCTGATGCTGCTTCTGAGGAGGAGATGGATATGTCTGACATGTCTGAGTCTGAAGATCTCAGTGAGAGGCGTAACCATGAAGATGAGGTTGGAGCTTCAACGGTTTCTGCTGAGTACAGAACCAGTGTCTGGGTGTCAGAATTGCCTGCAGAGGGGACTAGTGTCATGGGCCAGGAGGATGATGGTGCCCAGGACCCTCCAAGTCTTGATCCAGCTCTGGGGTCATCACAGCCTGACTACCCTGCTCTACTTGATCCAGCTCTGGGGTCATCACAGCCTGACTACCCTGCTTTACTTGATCCGGCTCTGGGATCATCACAGTCTGACTACCCTGCTCTACTTGGCAATATCCTTGGGGCACTGGTACCTCAAGATTCAATTGAGCCTGAGAGTGCACATGTGAATGATGGACTGTCTGATGATAACAGGTCTCATACTGACCGCACATGTACTTCCATGTCTGACATGAATGTCAAAGATGCACCTATCACCACACAACACGATACTGCCATTTCAGTTGTAGTTGGAAGGTCATTGAGTCATGTTATGTCGAGAGCAGGCAGGTTCTTTAAGCCTGTGTCACGGTTAATTGAGATGATGGATCATAGATATGAGATAGTTTGAATTTTTCACTTAGTTGGGGTTCAGGGTATTTCTGTTTTATTTGTTATCATCTTTATTCTAGTCAGAGGAAAGAGATTAGAATTTTTTTTGACCGTGCCTTTTGTGAGGGAGTCTCACATGGTGTTGATGGGAGGCTGGGTTCTGGGGAGGGATCCGGTCTCTGGACGTTTTGGGTTTAGTTTGAGCTGTTCAGTCATAATGTATATTTAACATGTAACAGGCATGTTTCGCCTATGAGGAGTAAGGGGTTTGGCCGACCAATTGCTTTTCTAATTCTTGTGAAGAATAGTCTTTTGACTGGACTATGTGTGACTGTTTCATTGCAGGGTCTGCATCCTCAAATTAGACTTGGCATTTTTTTAATTCTTTTTATATAAGATGTGATTTTCTTTTAATGTAATTTGTATTATGCTGTAGTGTTTTGTGCCTGGTTTGAATACTTTTTTTTGTTTTCTTTCCTTTTCTGTTGGGAGTGTGTGGGCAAGTGGAATTCAGCAGGGGGGAATGTAACAGAGTTTATTGTGATTCCACTTGTCAAGGTAACTAAGACCCAATAGCATGGCACTTAATTGTTCTAGGGATTCTTATTGGTTGGTGGGCGTTTCCTTGTGGGCTTCAACCCAAGTGTTCATGTTAGCGTGGTACCATTACATGAGGAAGGAGCCCGTGTGAGCGGTGTTCGAGGTGTCTGATGAGCCGACCACATAACCTGTCTGACCAGGATCTTTTGTGTGTTACCAGAATAAACCACCCAAGACCGTGGAGCAAGTGTCTGTCTTTCAATTAAAAAAGTACACAACGCATTGGTTATATGAGCAGCTTCAAGTACCTGGGGGTCCACATATCAGAGGATCTGACATGGACAACACACATAGACTCAGTCGCAAAGAAGGCAAAGCAGTGCCTCTACCACCTGAGACAGTTAAGGAAGTTCAGAGTATCGGGGAAGATACTCCAGTCCTTCTACTCCGGAGCTGTAGAGAGCATCTTGACTGGAAACATCACTGCCTGGTATGGAAACAGCACGGCACAGGACAAGAAGGCCCTACAGAGAGTGGTGCGCTCAGCAGAGCGTACTACGGGTATTGCACTACCACCCCTGCAGGTCTTATATAACAAGCGGTGCAAATCCAGAGCCTGCAGAATAATGAAAGACCCTCACCACCCCAACAACAGCCTGTTCAAGCTGCTGCAGTCAGGCAAACGCCTGCGAACACTAGCAACTAGGACAGAGAGACTTCGGCTCAGCTTCTTCCCCCAGGCCAACACTGAACTCTCCACACACAAGCACACATGAGCACCAGGGGCGGATTTAGGATTGTAGGAGATCCGGGGCTTAGCCCAGATGGGCCCCCCCCCCCCCCCTTTTTTTCTTTTTTTTTTTTCTTTATAATTTAATTTTTTTTTTTTTTTTTTTTTTGCAGACAATGGGTGGTTTGGAGGCGGTCAGGCACGACCCCCTCCACGACAGATTTTTTTTTAATTTAATGAACCTGTACGTGCAATTTCCTGCAATATAGAGCCTTCAATCTTGACCAATAAAGCTGCTCTTTTCACTATAAAACTCAGTTAACCATAACGTAGTTATGGTTAGATTTATATATTGGGGGGGGATATATCATATTTTTCATATAATCAAAAAGTGGTGGAGCAAGATCAAGTTCAATAGTGGGAGAGCAGAGATGCTCCGAATGCTCTTATGGCCAGGCGTCTATGATTCACTGATACAAAGTAAAATAGTGCAGTGCAATAAAATAGTTAGTAAAATAGAATAAAATAATGCAATAGTGCATTGCAATAAAATAGTTATCATCGTATTTTTCGGGAGGCCGGTAAGGAGTGCATTACAGTAGTCGAGTTGGCTTGAGATAAAGGCATGGATCTGGTTTTCAGCGTCCTTTTGATTTATAAATGGCCGTACTTTAGCTATGTTTCTAAGGTGGAAGAATTAAGTTTTTGTCAACTTATTGATTGTGATTTAAAGCTTAGGTCTGAGTCTACCATAACACCAAGACTTAACTCACTCAAATACAGTTAGCAGCTGGATAGACCACAGATGGAAATTAGCTTCTGCTAAATCTGGTGCAAACATATTTTCATGTAACAATGATGAATCGTAAAAAAAAATAAAAAATCATTTTTTTATTTTTTTTTTTTATTTTTTTTTATTTTTTTAAAAATAGATTCGGGGCTTTTCAGAATACATCCGGGGCTTGAGCCCAGGTAGCCACCCCCTAGCTCCGCCCCTGATGAGCACACACACAACACACACACTGTATACGCTCACACACTAGCAGTCACTTTAACATGAACACACACACACACATGCTGCACACACTCACACTCATGGTCACTTTACACAATGAAAGGTCACTTTAAAAACAAGAACGGGAGTGGTTCTTGTATAGTAAACAGATGGATAGCAAGCTAGCATAAGGACACAGTATAACTGTAGATTGTATAGTATAGCATTGTATAGTAGTGTACATAAGACCCAGTGCCTCATCCGTACCTAACAGTGTATTGCACTATCGCAGGACCTTAGCATGTCTTACCATGCTTTTTGTAAACTTCATGTACATATACCTGATATGTCTTTATTCTTATTACTTGTATTATTGCACAAATTCTCATCCTATTGGATTCTTATTATTGTATTATTGTATTATGGCATTATTGTATTATTGCACAATCGTTGCGGGCAAGACCCCCCGCATTTCACTGTATACTTGTATGCCGTGACAAATAAAACTCTTGACTTGACTTGACGTGTTGGGATGGCTGGGGTCAGCCACGCAACAACGTATCAAAGTGTCAAGATCACACCAAGACTGGATAAGTGCTATATAGCCAAATGATATGACAAAATCACATCTAATAAGAAATAAAATAAATCATTTATACAATGTATCTCGAATCAAAAGTGGCAAAGGCGGTCAATGCTAACCTTAGCCAGTTAGCGGAGCTGCACTTTGCAAGCCAATATAACTAGTAAGTTATGTTTGCCATGTTTCTCACAGCCTCCAGTTAGGGTGTACAGTAGAATATTACTCTTGTAGACAGTAGATCCACTCAGTCTTACAGTACCCTCAGAGTCTCAGAGGTTGATAAGATATATCCTTTTCCATTCACATTATTACCCGAGAACTGAAATCTACCCACAAAACCAGAGAGGAATTCCCTGTATGATTAGTCATGAACACACTGGAAAAATGTAGGTCAACAAAACTCAGCTGTGTCATACAGAATGGGTGGAGTGGAATCTTTAGACGGTAGATGTAAAGCCTTCAACCCGACTAGTAATCACCCATGTCTCTTTCCTGCCATGTTCACTGCCCACGTTTGGTTTGATTTTCAACGTCGAGTTTAATTATGTTGTGGCAATTTGATCTGGTTGGATCTTTAATCTCCTATAGCTTCACTGATGTAATACCATGATGACACAAAAAAAGGTCTGATGACCAAACAAAATACCTGGACCGGGCTGTTGTGAAGCCAGCCCAGTGCGTGCTTCAAGCACAGGTCCCGGCAGGTAATAAAGGATACGTTTTCCAAAGGTAAATTATATTTATTAAATAAGGAGGGAAATGAAACCCACAGCGATATGCAATACAATACAAGGGAAAAGGGAAGGAGAGAACAAACAGGAATATATGACAAGACAAACAGACAAACACTAAACAAACACAAGTAACCCAAGTGTCACAGGACACAATCAACCTTACATGGTAAACGAACCAGCAGGATACAATAAGGCTACTAAGATTAGCAGAGTGAACCAACCAAACATACAATAATGGCAGTAAGGTCAATACAATACTAAATCCACACAAAGTGGCAAATAGGCAACCCCACAATCCACTCAATAGTGGCAATGTCACAAGGTGCGCCGAGTGTGTGTCGCATCCTAGGCTTTATCCACCAGTCTACTGAGGCTGATTGCCCTCAGCTGCCATTCCTCAGGCAATCAGCACAATCAGAGAGACGGGCGCACCTGGGAAAGGGAGAAGAAAAAGGGTTGAATACCAAGGCGACACACACCATATACAAATAACAAACAGAATATTACATATACTACCATGATGTTCACATGGTGTTACAAATACAGTAATAATGATAATGACCAACCCTGACCTACGTCACACATGATCAGTGATGCCACAGATTACTTGTAAAAGTAATCCGATTACTGATTATTGATTACTCCTTTAAAAAGTAATCCAAGTTACTTTACTGATTACTTGATTATCAGAGTAACTTAGTTACTTTGAAAGTAACTAGGTTACGAAGTCGTCGTCGTTCCCCCAACCGTTTTTTTTAAACGCTTTATTGAAAGTGCATAAATTGTTTTTAACTTGTTTCTCTGCACATAACGTAAATTGTTAAACTAGTGCTTCAGCTTCTGTACCATCAAGTATGGTAAAGCAACAGTCTATGATGCTCACAGCATTAGAGCAGCCAGCCAGTGGTTTTACAAAACCAGTGTATCCATTCACATCTAACAAATGCAGGCTGAACTATTCAATTATATCAACTGTAACTATTAAATTGTTTTTATAAATGTCTCTCTATAAACATACAATCAGTCTGAATGAATGAATGAATGAAAACTTTATTAACAGATTGCAGAATGGGTACAGTACAGTACGGCTCAATACATACAATTGTTAAGGGAATGCAGACCAGAGAAAGACTTTCGTCTTGTTTACATCAGGGTCCCCCATTTTCAATTCGTCTCTCTTTAACATGTAAATTAACTGTAAATCTGGCAAATAAGAGCTTTTGCTCTGCCACCATCAAATATACATTAATCAAAAGGGAAAGAAACTATCTCTCTCTTTTGCTGTTTGGCTGGCCTCCGATTCCTCCTGTACCTAGTCGAAGCGTCGGCTAGTGTTGTGATTCCAGATGCTTTCAATGCAATTGGATGTGCTGTTTTTAGCGGTAGACAGTATTTTGTTTCCTCCGCATATGAACGTGAAGTAGTGACTGACGAGCGTTTTGGGATGGAAGTCTGAACAGAAACTCACACTGGAATTCTCCGACGACGGAGCCCTGCTGTCACACGATTGGCTCATATGTCACATGACGTGCTGTGAAGACCCGCCCTACTCTGCCTCTGATTCGCAGACTGTGGATGGGGAATGTGATTGGACCAAGGCAGAGTCACTCACAGACAGAGTGTCCAGTCACGCCGCGGCCCGCGGGACACATTCTTGTGTAACCCTTTCACTGCCACACTACGTCACTCCCAAAAGAAAAACAGCTCAAAATGTATTTTTGACTGTCGAAAACGAAATAAAATACTGCATTCCGCCTGGATTATGAATTTATGATGAGATAGTAACGAAATAGTAATGCACAGCCACTTGGACAAGTAACTGCAATCAGATTACTGGCTTTTAAAGATTAACGCGTTAGATTACTATTTTCGGGGGAAAGTAATCAGATTACAATAACGCGTTACTTAGTAACGCGTTACCGGCATCACTGCACATGATCTATAGCAGCGGCTTTCAACCTTTTTCGTTTAAAGGACCCCAGTAGCTCTATAGCTCAGTCTGTTGATCGGTCAGTCGATAAAGATGTCCCTGCAGACATTTGGCAAGGAGGTCAAGTGAGTGTGTGTGTGCGTAGGTATGCATGTTCATACCAATTGGCTAAAAGGGGGCCGAGCTGGCACGGAGAAGAGAGTAAACTGACTACAAACGAAAACCTAACCAAAAACGAACTGTGACATGAAAACAAATATGAGCAGCAACAAAACATGGAACACTAGAATACACTTACTACTTAACTGGAGCACGATAGAATCAGGAACAGTAACATGAACCAGGAACATGGACATGAAACACAACAGCAACAGCAAACACAAGCATCTCAAAACAATGAACCGACACTGGAGGGTAGGGAACACACACCAGATATAGGGGGAACAATTAACTAGGGCTGTCAGTTTATCGTGTTAATTAGATTAATTAATTACACAGCTAATTATCATGTTATGAAAATTAACTAAAACTTTATACATTTTTATTTTCTTTTAAATATTTTTTAATCTCATTAATTCCGTAAGAACGTAGAATACACATTTACAGACTTTTTTTTAATATGGTCCATTTGCATGTTCTTGGTATCTGATTCTAGGGACATCTATGGATATCAGGGAATGTATTCCCAGTGTCAGAAATACTGTGTCTGTTACTAGGCTTGACTAAATTGTAATGAACCAAATGAGAATATCAATTAAATTATTTTTTTTATCTTTGACTGTGAATAACACCATGCTAAAATTGACACATGCCATTTGAAATATGATTATAGAATATAGAATATCAGGCCTAAAATGGTTATGTGATTAAAATGCGATTAATTAGATTAATTCATTACAAATCCTGTAATTAATTAGATAAAAAAAAAGTATCGCTTGACAGCACTACAATTAACACATGAGAGACAGCAGGGCAATTAGCAAAACGAGACGCACATGGGGGTGAGACAACCAGGAAGGAAAACATGATGAGACCAAATAACAATAGTTACACAGACACAGGGGACAACACAAGACTAGACAACGGGGATTAGCACAGATAGCAGATACACAGGGACAGTACATTAAAGATTACAGACAAAACCAGGCATGAATGAATAACAGAGGCCAACAAAGTTAGTTGCGGCAGTTGCCCACTAGATGGCAGCAGAAGATAGTTTATCAGAGGATGGCAGTTCATGAGGCCAGGATGGACAAGAGGGGAGGGGGGAGCAGCAGGTGGAGTCTGGCCAGGGAACACTGAACCCTTACACTTAATTTGATAAGAATATAGGACACGCATTATGCATTATGCTTCAGCCTGTACCTTTCTCAGTCACTGCCAAAATCAAAGACTGTTGACAGTCTGGAATGATTGTGTATATTAGGTGTGATGACTGAATAAAACTACTATAACTACTACTGTTCGGATCTTTCAAAAATGTTCATTTGAATCCCTCCAAAAGGGTCTGACAGGTACCACACAATGGATGACTCAATGGTTAGTCATTAGAGTTTGTTTATTTTAAACAAACTAGTTGAAATGTTTTTCCACAATACAACTTTATATAATTCCCACAGCTGACCATAGCTTGTAGTTGTAAATTCCACAGCTGACCATAGGTAAAAAACCTGTGAAACAGAACAAAAATGCACAGTAGCATACACATTAATTCAAGGCGTTTCTCAGTGTTCCGGAAAGTCGCCTCCACGGCACATCGGTTGTCTGGCAGCGTCGTGGGGGTCTCTGGGTAAGCTGCCTCCCAGTGAGGGGATTTGCTGTGCTTGTCAGCTTGCACGTAGGTGAGACATCCTTTGATCTTTTCAAGGTCTCTTTCCTCTCCTAAGGTCATTTCCTTCCCTCCAGGGGGACATCTACCGCACTTGCAGCCGCCACATTGAGGATCGCAGACCGCGCCGATGCTGTCCCACTTGAACCATTCAATGACTTCTTTGTTGGTAGACGCAGTACTTCGGAGGATTACTTCTTGATCTTCAACCTGGGCTTTGCTTGATCCTGCTGGACCCACAAGGATCTCTCGGTATGCCTTTGAAGTTGTTCTCATTGACCGTGCAAAGTTGATTTCAGATCTATGCACCGCTAGGTCCACTACCTCAAAGAGGTTGGGATGAGTTCCACCAACAGTCTTCCCCAGGGGACCGTCCCAGAGGATGAGGTCTCCCTCCACTCTGATTGGCTGTGGGACTAGGCGACCCTCCCTGTGACTGATCAGTAGGTCGATCTTCTCAGGGGGTCATCGCGGTCTTTGACTGCGATGTCTGGGAAGAACTTTTGGAGTTGCTGCAGCGTGACTGCCTGGTTCACCTTTGCGATGTTTTCCAAGCCATAACAAATGAGTTTGTGCTCCGCCACTGTTCCTTTGGGGGTTTTTACCCTCAACCTTAAGGAATACCTTTTGGTAGCAACTGTCTTCTCCATCCCTCCAACTCCTTGGACAATCAGCTTGATGTTTTTGCCATTTAGTTCCAGACGCTCAGCGGCTTCGTTCGAGATGTAGTTTGTATCTGAAGCTAGGTCGATCAAAGTACCAACTAGCTGGACCGAGTTTGTCGTCACCTCGAGTAGCATCATTACCACTGGATATTCTTTTGGTTCACCGCTGGTGCTGGTGCACACCGTTGTTGATGTTCTGTTTGAGAACGCTTCCTTGAACTCTGCTTTTAATTCTGGGGAGAGTTTGGCAAGGAGCTCCTCTTGTTTATTGGTCAGTCCAAGTCCCCTCCTCTCTACTTTTGAATAGCTCTGCTCCTTCTGCTCTCCACTCTTTTCCATCTTCTTGGTCGGTGGCATCGGACAGAGCAAGTAGTTATGGTCTGAGGACCTCCCTTTCCGACAGTCATACTTTGCACAGAGGAACTTCTGGGTGCAACTGCCGTCTTCACCATGGAGGCACACGCACTTTAAGCATGCTCCAGATTTCTTGAACTGAGCCTTCTTGCTGGACAGGCTTATTTTCTTGAAGACCTTGCAGGAAAACAGTCTACCCGCATGCTCTTCGTCCCCACACGTTATGCATGAGCTTGATTGAGAGCCCTTTTGTGTGTTTCCCGCTGTGGCTTTGGTGAATGCCCTCCTTTCTCTACCTCGGTCGTTGGCTCTCTCAGGATAGTCCGCTGGACTGGGCTGCAGCTGATCCAACTCCTCAAGGATGTCCTCTTGTCTCTTCAAGTACTGCAGTAGGCAATCAAAGTGGGTCTTTGGTGAAAAGCCGCTTACAGGGTCAAGTCTATGCGTAAGCCACTTTTCTTTCAGGGCGTCAGGCAGCTTACTCTCGATGGAATGAGCCACCACCCGATTCTTCACGGCATCTTCCTCCCCCAGGACTTGGAGATCACGAAGAGCTCTTTCCACAGCCTGAATTAGTTCGATGGTCTTTCTTGGTTGGTTTCCCTTGACGGGGGAAAGTCCATGAACCTCTTTTAAGATGAGAAGCACTATCTTCAGCTTGTTTCCGTACTTGTTGTCCAGGAGCCTGAATATGTCATTGGCGGATCCGTAGCTGGACAGCACGAGGTCCCTCTTGACTTTCTCATCTAGGCTCCCTAGGAGATGGAATTTCCTGATGTTTTCCAACCCATGTGGGTTTCCCAGCTGCTGCAGGTCCTCCCATTCAGCTTTCCAAAGGTAGTAAGCTCTCATGTTACCGGAAAACATGGGCAGGCGTGCTCGCTCTAGAGTGATCAGGGGCCTGAAGTTATAAGCACCAGGGTATGTGCCGGAACCACCTTGCGGTGCGTGGAAGGTGCCATGTGGTGTGCTCGTGGCATTTCGAAGTGCAACATTGTTGAGGTTAGGGGCCACGCTGGGCAAGCTAGGTTGGAAGATGCCTTCAGGGGTCTGAGTGTCTACGGGGAAGAACAGGTAAGGGAGCACCGGTCATTGCTGCTTGCTTATCGCCATGCTCTTTGTGTTCAGGCTTTACGTGTTCTTGCAGGTCATCGTCATCGCCACGGTGGTCCCAGCCTCGCCACATCCATTCATCCCACAGTGTCTCATGTCGTTCCTTTAGCTCCCTGCTACGGTCCCTTGACTCAGTACTATTTGACATTGGGATCATGTCTGTCCACTCATGCACAGCTTTGTAGAGCTCGCCAATCTTCCGTTACAGCTTTTTATTCACCAGTTCGCGCTCCCTCCTAGTCATCTTCTTATGGTCAGTTGCCTCAGCTTGGTCCAATGCTGCTTCAGCCCCTTCAGCGAGGGTGACAATTGCCTGTTCAGCAAACCTGGCCCAAAAGTTCTTCAGGACGATATGTTCAGTCTTGTCAAACTTGCGGTCGCACTCCGCCATTTTCTCTTCAACTTGAGATGCCTTCTTTGTAGCCTCTTCATCGTCCTCTTCTCTCAGGGCCGTGCTGTACTCAAACCCTAGATCTCCGACTCTGGTATGCTCCATCTTGAAGTTCAACCATGCACCTCTCAGTTCACTTTCTCTTAGTACATGAGCCCTGGAGGTGAGATGGTTGGTTTACCACACAATGGATGACTCAATGGTTAGTGATTAGAGTTTGTTTATTTTAAACAAACTAGTTGAAATGTTTTTCCACAATACAACTTTATATAATTCCCACAGCTGACCATAGCTTGTTGTAAATTCCACAGCTGACCATAGGTCAAAAACCTGTGAAACAGAACAAAAATGCACAGTAGCATACACATTAATTAAGCATAATATTATTAGTTATATTGTATATATATTAATATACTATCAATACTACTATTTAATATACATACACTATACATTTAATTTACACTATACATTTCATCAAACCTGCATGTCATGTCCCCTTTAACAGTGGGCGAACGAGGGAGAACTACAATAACTACATTTACCAGAATGCCTGGCAATGTTTACTTCCGCATCTCACGCAAGCCATTCAACACCCGTCATCTCAAACACGGAGCAGACACACACACAACGGGACAAGACAGCAGTTATCATTCGATTGGAGCACACACACACACACCAAAGTTCCCCACATGAATCTCACGTGACAAACCGGCAAAGCCACAGAGGCACTAGCTCAGCCGTGCACCATCGGTAGTCTGGTAGTCATAGTCTATCAGTGAGCTGGATGCAATCCTACCTGGAGGGGAGAGAACAGATGGTGGAGGTAAACGGTACCCTATCCCCCCCCTTCCCAGTGAGCTGCGGTGTTCCACAAGGAAGCATACTAGGACCGCTACTGTTCCTAATTTATGCAAATGACATGTTGTCAGCTTGTGACTGCAACTTGTTCCTGTTCGCGGACGACTCAGCCCTGCTGGTCTCTGACAAGAACAAGTTACAGGTTGAAAAAACCTTCAGCTCGGAACTAGGCAAAATCTGCATATGGCTAGCTGATAACAAACTATCATTACACCGGGGCAAAACGGAGTCCATTCTCTTCGGTTCAAATAACAAACTCAGCAAGACCGACGGCTTCTCAGTTACAGTGGGTGACAATATTGTCACAAGGAAAGATGAAATTACATACCTAGGTTCCATCCTAGAGGCAAATCTTTCCTGTGACAAAATGGCATCCAATGTAATTAAAAAAGTCAACCAACAAACTCGATTCTTGTACCGAATCTCCTCTCTGGTAAACAAGAATACCCTGAAGACTCTGGCAGGAGCACTCATTCAAGGGTACTACGACTATGCTTGCACCTCATGGTACCAAAGCACCTCAAAGGCGCTAAAAACTAAATTACAAACATCTCAAAACAAACTGGTCAGACTACTGCTTGACCTTACTCCTAGAACCCACCTCACCCCTGCCCACTTTGACAACCTAGGATGGCTTAGAGTAGACGACAGAGTACAGCAACTTGCAATGGGCCTGGTCTACAAGATACACTACACGACTAAGGTACCCATGTACATATCAAAATACTTCCCAAAGGTCAGTGAATACCACGATCACAACACCAGAGGGAGCTCCACAAATCATGTTAAACCCAGATTCGGCTCAAACAAGGGACTAAATACGTTTCGCAATTATGCCACATCAATGTGGAACGCCCTACCCAAAGCTGTAAAGGAATGTGAATCACTACCCACTTTCAAAACCACTCTCAAAGAACACCTACGGGAGACTGCAATTCGAAACTGGCCCCTGTAAATGTCCTAACCCAACCCCCTCCAATGTACAGTTACCCCCCACCCCACCCCTCCTACCCAACCCCCCCACCCCCACCCCACCCACCCAACTACCTCCAATGTACAGTCCCCCCCCCACCCCACCTACCCAACCTCCTCCAATGTACAGTTTCTACGTCAAATGTATATACTCTCTTCTCTAGACTCTTTTTGTATCACAAACAGTACTGTATTTGGAAATCTGGTATGTCATAAATGTATAGATGTAGCAGTACTGTCTATCTGTATGTCGTGTATGTCATATGTTATGATGAATTGAAAATGGGGGACCCTGATGTAAACAAGACGAAAGTCTTTCTCTGGTCTGCATCCCCTTAACAATTGTATGTATTGAGCTGTACTGTACTGTACCCATTCTGCAATCTGTTAATAAAGTTTTCAATCAATCAATCAATCGGCAAAGTACGCTAGCCTAGCCATAAGCTAGCGGCAAACATTCAGGCACAACATTCATTCATTTACATCACCAACAACCCTGTGCCCATTGCCAATATTATCCGCAGGCTGCATTAGCAGCCAGCAGCCAACGTGATACATTACATTATGTTTATAGGTGACATAGCCAAGTTAATGAAGTTTCAATCAATTAAGTCTACTTTACCAACGGGCAATGTGATCCTGTCAGAGCTCTGGTTAGAATGACATCAGCCACCATTTAAAAAGGCAGCTGCGCCAACTGCCCATGCTCACAAGCACAAACACCTGTTAAATTATTTAGGCCCCTTTACATGGATCTGATCCTTATATTAAATAAACCAAAAGTCTTGACAACTACTACTACTACTACTACTACTACTACTACTACTACTACTACTACTACTACTACTACTACTACTACTAAAATTGTACTATAATAATAATAATTGTTGTCCATATACTCATTGGCTCAAAATATTGCTCATATACTATGGCCTTCAGATGTATGCGTTCAGGTGAAGTGTTTAAATGTTATAACTATAACCGATAACATTTATCTTTTGACTACTAACCATACTTTCCAGTTCTTATCACACCCACCCACCCACCCACCCACCCACACACACACACACACACACACACACACACACACACACACACACACACACACACACACATGCATGCAATGTGATCCTAATCTACTCTAAAAGCCTTCTTAAAGCCTAATTCTTATTGTAAAGTTGGTATCAGACTCTACGGGTACAACGCAAAGAGCATTACTCACAAGGCTGTACCGTATATATATTCTGAACAAATATATTCTCCCAGTCCAAAGGAAGTTTACAAAACGTAAGTCTTGCTAAGCACATAGGGAATATTCTAGAACCAGAAAGCACCTGTTTCGACAGAAAAGAGAGCGATGGCGCAGTGAGGGTTGGAGATGGGAAAGGAACGGGGGTGGATTGAGACTTCCTGTTGTGGCTTTGAGCAGAGGCTGTGCCTGTGCAAGCGCTGAACGCAATCTCAAAGACACCTCGTCCACACAAACTGCACCACACCGCTCTTAAACTCAACATTCCTGTGAGCTCCGATCGAGCTGAATATTGTTCTCTGTCCTCATAGTTGCACATGGTGTAGGCCTACCGCCGCTCTGAGGATACCTGGACAATGCATATTGATTATCTGTCACATATATATTATTATTATTATTATTATTATTATTATTATTATTATTATTATTATTATTATTATTATTATTATTATTATTATTATTATTATTATTATTATTTCATGTAGTTTGAGATACATGAGCTTCTTCTTTTCCGATGATTTTCAGTAAAACCCATAACACACAAACGCACATCGATGATTTTTGGATTTAGGATATTTGCTTATCATGATCTTCATCATCATCATCATCTCTCTCCATACATCTTTAGGTTCAGCATCATCTATAGGCCTTCCTCCGACCCTACCCACCATTCTGCTACCCCGACTATCTTCCCCCTGTAGTGTCAAATCAAACTCCAACCTCAAAGAACAGTCTTTCCCGCCTCCTCCTCCTCTTCCTCCTCCTCCTCCACAATGTCCATCGACCCTGCGACCGAGCTGCCTTTCTTCTACGGAAGCATCAGCCGCTCGGAGGCCGAGGATCAGCTGAAGCTAGCCGGGATGGCCGACGGCCTGTTCCTGCTACGCCAGTGTCACAGGAGCCTGGGAGGCTACGTTCTCTCCATCGTGTGGAGCCTGGAGTTCCACCACTACCCCGTGGAGAAGCAGCTCAACGGGACCTACTGCATTGCGGGGGGGAAGCCTCACTGCGGGCCGGCGGAGATGTGCGAGTTCTATAGCAAGGACCCTGACGGGCTGGCGTGTCTCCTGAGGAAACCCTGCCTGCGCTCGCCGGACACCCCGATCAAGGCCGGGCTGTTCGACAACCTGAGAGAGAAGATGCTGCGAGAGTACGTGAAGCAGACCTGGAACCTGGAGGTGAGGTCAAAGTCTGTCGTTGTAGATGCCGAGGGAGTAAGTGAAGCAGACCTGGAACCTGGAGGTGAGGTCAAAGTCTGTCGTTGTAGATGCCGAGGGAGTAAGTGAAGCAGACCTGGAACCTGGAGGTGAGGTCAAAGTCGGTCGTTGTAGATACTGTCTCTGGTGAGCGGGCTCTGGAGAAAGGATGTGTTGTTTTTTAAAGGTTGGTTTTAATACATTCATTATGCAGTAGAGAGAAGGGTGAATTCAGCTACACTTAGAGGACAAGGTTGGATGTGATTTGATTCGATTTTTATTCGGTACATAAAATACACATACAGTGTAAATAAAAAGTACAAAGATGGCACAGAAAGTCATTTGGCTTATTTAATAAATAGACCAGAACAAAATAAATATATATAACAAATATTAAACTAGTATTTATATTCTTCGAGTGACTAAAGCATCCAGGGCAACACTACGTTGCAGACCGCGCTTCACGTCCCTCTTGAAGGTAGAGGGTTCCACAGCCGGGCAGACCGTATACAGAAAACCACTCTGTGAGCAGGAGGCCTTCTTGGGTTTGTACATGGAGAGCAGTCCAGACCGTAACTCCCGAGCCATGGACCAGAGCCATGCAGGACAACGCAGGAGCAGGAGCAGGAGCAGGAGCACAAATAGCTGGGAGCAAGTCCATTCATCACTCTGTACATATATGTCCCAGTTTCAAGAAAGAGACCCTCTGCTCCACAGAGAGACACCGCATTTCTTTCTAACTGCAATGCCTCAATATGGGCTCGAGGTGGCAATCGTAGTCTTGTTTTTGGCTGTGAACGGCTCAGGGTTTATTTAAGCAGTTAGGTGGCGACGGTGATGTTGGTGGTGGGTGGTGATATTTCACAAAGGTCATTTGGAAAAGGTTGGCCGGATTCTTTTCAACAGAAATTCCCAGGACTGGGCAAATATATTACACATTGTTATAAAATAATTGTAGTATCATATATGAATAATAATAATTGTTGTGAAGGGCCAGATTAAACCGAATATATATATTTATTTATATATATATATTTAATTGTATTTGTATATTCTCTAATATTCCCTGATATCCCTTGTATATTCCTTGTACAATATGCATTGAATATCCATTCTAGCCTACTGAACATCCCATAATAGTCTCCATTCTACTATTGGTCGAGACCTTGGTGCCAGGCTGCCATACCCCTCAGACCCAGTTCAAACGTACCGCTCCACATGTACGAACAAGTCCTAGTTCCGCGTAGGAATCTGGCTACCGCACCACTAATGGGACTATTTGTTCATAGTGCGTATATATACTGCGCTACTAAAGTAGGACTTTCTTTTCAGTCCAGTTTCTTACCCTCCAATAGAGTCACAGACGTAAAGCCTCCCCGCGACGCCACGTGTGGGAGTAAGGCCAAGTTCGCCTACCATCGGTATTGAGACATCGTGTATATTCATATTTGAATAGTCATATTTGGCACTATATCGTCGAGTTGGACGTAGTCTATTTAAGCATTACATCACACGCAGGAGTGGTTTGTGACCAATAAACCATGCCTAGGGGTGGTTGTTAGGCCCGAGGCAGAGCCGAGGGTCGTTAGACCCCCCTAGGCATGGTTTATTGGTCACAAATCACGACTGCACGTGGTGTAAAGCTTTTATACAACTGCCAGATTCATCCAACCTTATTTCTATACAATAAACACACATTAATCGAAGATTTATTGAAAAAACCATCCGCCAGAAAAAGTAGTTCCCACAACTCCATGTGGAAGCAGCTTGAAGTGCATCCAACCAAACTAACACATCCAACTGTGTATTATTGGAATGATTGAGAGAAGTTGCCTCATGTGGAAGCAGCTTGAAGTGCATCCAACCAACTAACACATCCAACTGTGTATTATTGGAATGATTGATTGAAAATTTATTAAAACGTTTTCTTTGCCCTATAGGAAAAAAACGTTTTCTTCGCCCTATTTTTTTATTTATTTCTTTTAGCCTAAACTTAACCAGTTGGAAACCAGGGGTACAGTAATAAAATTAGCAATCAACCAATCAATCAATTCAATAGACCATGCTCACTTAAAACAGCGCTGCTTCTCTCTCAGTCTGACTCCCCCGCTGTTGCAGACAGGAGTGTGTGTGTGTGTGTGTGCGTGTGTGTGTGTGTGTGTGTGTGTGTGTGTCACAGTGTGTGTGTGCGTGTGTGTGTGTATGTGTGTGTGTGTGTGTGTGTGTGTGTGTGTGTATGTGTGTGTGTGTTTGTGGGTACGCCAGCGTCGGACAGTGTGAGAGAGAACGCTGCAGTCGGAAAGTAGGAAGGAAGAAATTTAAATCAATCAATTAATCTATCAATCAATCCGCGATTTTTCTTTTGTTCTAGATTGAGTCAAGACCCATCAATTACATCATCCAACATTGTTTAAAATACTAACACATTCCCCTTGACAGAATCGCTTCATATTTAGTCGTTATGGTGCTTTCAACATAACCATTTGTTGTCCGCGATCCTGTTTTCTCCCGGAGTGAGCCGGGGAGGGTTATGTGATTTGGTTGTGGGCGGGTCCTGAGCCCAGGACCGTGGATTGTTGCCAATAAAGACGTGTGAATGGCCAATCAGAATCGAGAAATTTGCATGCCGTTGTATAATAAGCTAATAATAGTCTGTTAATATATAGTGCTTCGTGCGGTGAGAATACTACCGTAGTCAGTACCCCATCGTTTCGGGCAGAGAACTGGCTGCTTACCCAGGGTGGTTGACCCCATGTGAAGCTGCACCCGAGGAGCCCCAGAGCCGACGAGCGAGTGGACCTGTATACCGGATTATTCTACCGACGACAGCCCGCCTTCCCAGGCACGGATTATGCTTTGTATACTTTGATTATTCCATGGATAAAGACCCCCGACACTGCCGTGTGTTGGAACCCCCCCCCCTGGAGAGGACGCAAGGTGAGGAGACGCTCTGCAAGACGAGGTCGCTTCACGTCTCTCCCCCGTGGACCGGAGAGAGCCGGCCCACAAAGAGTCCACCTGCTTTCATCTGTGGTCCAAGGATCGCCGGCGCATTGAACGGCACTACAGTGGGTTCACCTGGGATACCCTTGGCCGGACGAGGCAGCCGGATTCTACCCCCCCCCCCTCCTACTCCTGTTGTCTTACAAGCGACCGGATTACCCCCCTTAGTGTATCCAGTCTTATAATCATTAAAGTATCATTGCTGTTATTCCTTAACTATTCCAGGTCGTATATTTACCACCTGCGCCTTCAGAGATTGGACATTCTCTATTGATATACCGACGAATACTCTTTGCCATAAAAGTGCATACTATTTCAATTCATAAATGTAATTAAGTGATTAAGTGCTTGTTCTACACACCATCGCTGTGTAGAAATAAAGACCTGTTTCGACTTCGTACATTTGTGTTGGATCCGTTTCATCTACGTGAGAGTGTTTATGATAATATATTTATGCCGTGTACTGGGTGGCCGAATATTAAGTACAAAGGTAGTGGTAGTAAGTATCATATCTAGTAATACAGTCAGGGAATTGTACCCCTCAGTTACAATTGGTCCTTCGAGCCGGATGGTAATTAGTGTAATATTAATATAGTGTTATTAATATTGAAATGGCCTATGATGAACACTCCACGAAACGATCCTCCTAACCAACGCCCGCAGCGCGAACGACGGCTCCCTCAGTACTTAGAGGCTTACGCTGTCAGTCAACAACCTAGTCTTCTACTAACAGTAAACGCGGTAAAACTAGAAAGTAAAAGTATGTCTAACCCCAACGCCCAGACTACCCCGACCATAGAGGCCCCTACGGGCTCTAATGTAACTGACCAAGTTCACGGTGGGGACCAGTGGGAACCAGACATGACTTCACACCCCGCCAGTACTGAAGAAGTAGTCCCCGATGAGTCCCGGGAGGAATACAACGCTACCGAGAGAGAACTCGGCACGGAAGAAGACGGGGAGAGCACCGTGGAGATAGAACTCCAAGGCTCCGCAAGGAGTACCCCGAGGGAAGGCTCCCCTATACAACCGCCTTCTCCCAGCGAGGCAGAGAGGACCCTACAGCAGGCCTTCCTCATCAGCCTGAACGCCGCTGCTGAACGCGACCGACTGCAGATCCAGCAGCGAAGCGAACACGAGCAGATACGTCTAGAAATAAGACGCATTCAGATGGAAGAGAATGTGGCCCGAGAACGAGCCGGTGCTCAACGGGACGCAGCGCGCGACAGACAGCAGTCGCAACTAATAGAACAGCTGATCAGACGGACAACACCCTCTCCCTCCGCCAGAGGCTCCAGGAACTCGTCTAGACACACCTCCAGGGCGGCATCCCCTAGCCGAGTAAACAACCCTGAACTTGACCAACAGACGAGGTCTATACCCCCCACAGACCACCTCCCCCCACCGGTCCAAGCGAGACCTAGCAACCGGGAAGGAGCAGCATATCCTGTGGAGAGGCTAAACCAGAGACTACAAGCACTGGATGACCTAACTGAAGACGAAGAGGAAGAGGAGGAGAACCACGCCCGAAGACAGCACAGTACTCTACCGGACCAGGAGGCCCGGTACAGCCCAGGCTATACTCCCGCGGAGCTGCGCTACAGACCCCCGACTCTATACCCGGGTGAGCACGACGCACAACCCGCACCGAGGAACAGCACCTGGACAAGCGGGCCATGGTACACTGCCGGTACCAGCCCATACCAAGGAGCGGGAGGAGACTCGCCTAGGAGGCCTCTCCCCCAACGCTCGCCGATGTATCCACAGTCAGCGTCATACATTGGCACGCCTATGGTACCCGACTTCACCCAAGAGAACCGGGCCCAGTATACAGAACTCTGCATGTGTCTGGAGACCATGTTGGTGGATGTATTGGATGAACGCCACAAATACGCCATCCTACTGAAGCACTTAAAGGTACCCCGCGCACATAATATAGCGCTCGCCTACGCGACTTCCACCACCCCATACACAGCAGCGCTGGTAGCATTGGACCAGAGGTATGGGCGCATATGGGATTACGTGATCCAGGAGATCCGACACATCGACCGCTTACCCCCAGCAATAGACAATCGAGCACTGGACGACCTGTCCATCAGAGTGCAGTCCCTGGTAGGGATGTTGGGAGCGCAAAGAGAGAAGGGGAGGCATGAACTTTACGCCAACTCAAATGTGGAAAGGATCCTGGAGAAGCTGCCGCCCGCTCGTCAGGAGCGCTTTAGGCGGCAGAGGGACCACAGAGACCCGAATGGCCCCGAACCGAACCTCCTCGATCTAGCAGACTTCCTGGCGAGAGAAGTCAGCAGCCTACGGCTAGATACATTCGGACGGAGCACACCTGGCTCCAGAGAAGGAACCAGACGACTAAATGATGGAAGAAGACCGGTGACTGTGATGCACCAATCGGAGTCAGTACCGAGCAGCAGGAGCCACAGTACCCCCTCCAGAACGGAGAAGTGGAAGATAGTGTGCCCCTACTGTGAGAAAGAACACTGGCTAGCGCAATGGGTTTGACTTGAGCAGCCTGTGGTAATTAGTCCAATCAGTCAGAGGCAAAGCTTGTTTAAATACATTTGCCTGTGCACACATTTCTCTAAAACCTGAGCTGACTTCACTGTGTTCTTGCTGAGTAATGTAAGTTAGTACTCAATCCATTGTATATTTTGATAATTGTTTGTTGTTAATCAATCAGGCTCTGTGCAACCCCATTGGGTTTGACTTGAGCAGCCTGTGGTAATTAGTCCAATCAGTCAGAGGCAAAGCTTGTTTAAATACATTTGCCTGTGCACACATTTCTCTAAAACCTGAGCTGACTTCACTGTGTTCTTGCTGAGTAATGTAAGTTAGTACTCAATCCATTGTATATTTTGATAATTGTTTGTTGTTAATCAATCAGGCTCTGTGCAACCCCATTGGGCTTGACTTGAGCAGCCTGTGGTAATTAGTCCAATCAGTCAGAGCAAAGCTTGTTTAAATACATTTGCCTGTGCACACATTTCTCTAAAACCTGAGCTGACTTCACTGTGTTCTTGCTGAGTAATGTAAGTTAGTACTCAATCCATTGTATATTTTGATAATTGTTTGTTGTTAATCAATCAGGCTCTGTGCAACCCCATTGGGTTTGACTTGAGCAGCCTGTGGTAATTAGTCCAATCAGTCAGAGGCAAAGCTTGTTTAAATACATTTGCCTGTGCACACATTTCTCTAAAACCTGAGCTGACTTCACTGTGTTCTTGCTGAGTAATGTAAGTTAGTACTCAATCCATTGTATATTTTGATAATTGTTTGTTCTTAATCAATCAGGCTCTGTGCAACCCCATTGGGTTTGACTTGAGCAGCCTGTGGTAATTAGTCCAATCAGTCAGAGACTAGCCCCCTACAGGTGTGGGACAATATTCAATAGGGATTTAAGTGTAGTCTATCCAAGCGCCAGCAGAGCGCCGGCGACCGACTAAGACAGACAAAGACTTGGAGTTTTCCTGCTGGAGTTATCCGAGGAGGCAACCGCGTGCACAAGAGTATCTACTGCCCCTCACCTGCCCTCCTCTAGCAGGCCACTCCTTTGTACCTGCATTTTCTGGTCTTGCCTTGTTAGCTTGTCAACTTACTCGACCCACTGGTTTTAGCTCATTAGCTAAACCTTCAATCGGCTTCATACACATAGCCTTTAGCAGCTGATCCATAGTACTTCGTATCTTTATTTGTTCCTGCTCTACCTGGTGTAAGCATGGCTATGTGTTCTGTCTGTCCTGTCTGTCCCACTCTCCTAGAAAGGTTAACTCTGTTAGAGAGTCGTGTCCTTGAACTTGAGTCAGGAAAACAGTCAGCTTTAGACGTCTTGGACACTACAGGCTTTTCTGAGGAGCCTCTAGCGGGGTCTTCTCGTCTGGAGAGTCCCAGACATAGTGCTCAGGACAAGGCCTTTGCGCCCACTACGAAGCGGCAGTGTAACCGCTCGGCCTTGGCCTCAACAGCACCTGCTCCGCAACATGATTTTACACGTGTTGCGGGTTCCGGTCCCAGTACGCAGCCGGTTCCACTGCAACCCCGTCGTTCCGTCCTTGTGATTGGCGACTCCATCACCCGGCATATTTTGCTAGACAAGCCAGCCGAGATCAAATGTTATGGGGGAGCCAGAGCTACCGACATTGAAGCCAACCTGAGATTTCTGGCGAATAGCATAGTCAAGGCAAAAGGTAACCCACGTATCACACCCACTGAAGATAAATTCGACCATATTGTTATACACGTCGGAAATAATGACTGTAGGATGAAAGTCTCTGAGGTCACAAAGATCAACATAGTTAGGCTTTCTGACCTCGCCAGAAAGATGAGTCGGCATCGAGTAATCTTCTCTGGCCCCCTGCCTGTAAACCGGCATGATGATGAGTTCGTGAGTAGGACAGCTTCTCTACACCGATGGCTGGAAAAATACTGTAAAGAACAGGGCTTAGGGTTCGTGGATAATTGGTCCTCTTTCTGGGGGCGCCCTGGCTTGCTGAGAAAGGACGGCGTGCATCCTAACATGCAAGGCGCCTCTCTCTTATCTCGCAATATAGACAAGATTATAGCTTCGGGCTGACAGCCACCCCACAAGCATGCCAGGGTGCAGGCTCTTAGCGAGCCTGCTAGTCATGCTAAACTGATGGACCCTGCCAATCCTTATACCTTTCTTGCTCGGTCCCTCCTCCACCAGGCTCCCCACTCCTCTCTTTCTATCTCTACCCCTAAACCTGTATACCCAATCAAAACTAGAATATCCCGTTACGCTCCGCTTTACCCAGCTCGTCCTTGTGCGACAAACCATGCCAACTTAATTGCGATTAAACCTACCCGCATGGCTGAAAACCGCGCTGCTAAGTATACAGAGAGTGTGAAGGTTGGCCTTATCAACATCCGCTCTCTGCCAACCAAAGCTCTTTTGGTAAATGAACTGATAACAGACCATAGTCTCGACCTATTTGGCCTCACTGAGACATGGCTTAAACCTAATGATTTTCTGCCCTTAAACGAGGCCTCACCCCCTAATTTTAGTAGCTCCCACATCGCACGCACCTCCAAGAAAGGAGGCGGAGTTGCTCTAATTTATGACTCTAAGCACAACTTTACATCCGACGCAAACTGTAAGTTTTCCTCGTTTGAGGTGCTCCTGTTGCATCCCTCTCCACCCAACAGAAAGTGTGGCGGTCTGATTCCTACCTCCACTGCATCCTTTGTAATGGCTGTCCTATACCGCCCCCCAGGCCCTTACACCCTCTTCCTAGATGAATTTTCAACTTTCATCTCTGAGCTTGTTATGCGCTCAGATAACATTTTAATTGTTGGTGATTTTAACATTCATTCCAATAAAACTCTAGATCCCCTAAATAAGGCTTTTACCGACATCATTGACTCTGTCGGTCTCATTCAAATCGTTGACCAACCCACTCACAGTGGTGGGAACACCCTTGACCTAGTCCTAGCCCGCGGTCTCACTGTGTCAAATTTGACCGTCTCCCCCTATGTTCCTGCTCTCTCAGACCACTACCTCATCAAATTTCAAATTGATCTGACGGTTTCTCGCCCAGACAGTGTAGAATCCTACATGAGCCGTCGTATTAACGCCTCAACTGTCCCAATTCTAGTTAACTGCCTACCAGACACCCTCTCTCCCTTCCTCTCTTACTCTGGCCCCCTTGATCTCTTTACAGACAAACTTAATGCCGCCCTTCGTAGCACCCTCGACATTGTCGCTCCCCTTAAACCTAAAATTAAACGTGCTCCGCAAAAACTAACTCCCTGGTTTACGGAGGAAACGCGCTCCTTTAAAAAGGCTTGTCGCAAACTTGAACATAAATGGCGTTCGACCAAACTCGAAGTATTCCGCCTCGCCTGGAATGATAGTTTACGTAACTACAAAAAGGCACTCTCACTTGCCAAAACCTCTTATTTTTCCAGGCTCATAAATGAAAACAAAAACAACTCAAAGTTTCTGTTTGACACAGTTGCAAAACTTACGCAGAAACAACCAAGTGCCCTAAACCATGCGTTCTCGGCTAACGAATTCATGACATTTTTTACCAAGAAAATTGACCTCATTAGAGATGAAATTGTTGCTTTACTCAACAATCAGAGTCCCTCCCAACCTTTGACGGGCATTCCCCCTGACTTTGATTCCAGTCATACGCTATGCTGCCTTGAAAACGTCTCACTTAGTGCCCTCTCTAAACTGGTTGGCGCGGCTAAACCTTCAACCTGTCTGTTTGACCCTCTCCCAGCAACTCTCATCAAAAAACTCTTCCCAACTCTAGGCCCTGCCCTACTCAATATCTTCAACACCTCTTTGTCTACTGGCGTGGTGCCCCTGGCCTTTAAATCAGCCGTCATTAAACCAATACTTAAAAAACCGAACCTCGACCCTCTAATCTTGAAAAATTACAGACCTATCTCCAATCTCCCATTCCTATCCAAAGTATTAGAACGGATCGTCGCAACGCAACTTACTGACCATTTATCAAACAATAATCTTAATGAATCATTTCAATCTGGCTTTAGAGCCTTACACTCCACCGAAACGGCGGTTACCAAAGTCACAAATGACTTACTGCTCTCTCTTGACTCAAACCTCACCTCTGTGCTCTTATTGCTTGATCTCAGTGCAGCCTTTGACACTATCGATCACTCGATTCTTCTAGGTCGGCTTGAGAACCATGTTGGCATTCGGGGTCTCGCACTAGCTTGGTTTAAATCCTATTTAACTGATAGAACACACTGCGTGGTCTATAATGATTTAACATCTGAGACCCTCCCAGTGCAATGTGGTGTCCCACAAGGCTCTGTCCTGGGCCCTTTGCTATTTTCGATTTACATGCTACCCCTCGGCGATATCATACGCAAATTTGGCATAAACTTTCATTTTTACGCTGATGACACCCAATTATATATACCTATTAAGCCAAATGATTCCTCCCAACTACAAAACCTTGAGGCCTGCTTGCTTGCCGTCAAAAAATGGATGTCGCAAAACTTTCTACTCCTTAATGCAGATAAAACTGAGATGTTAATTGTTGGCCCCCCAAACCACAGAGGCCTGTTTCAGGACATCTCCCTCAACTTTGATACCTGTCATGTATCCCAGAGCTCCACCATAAAAAACCTCGGAGTCATTTTTGATTCCTCCCTCTCATTTAATGCACATATAAAAAATGTCACCAAAATTGCATTCTTCCATCTTCGTAATATCGCAAAAATACGCCCCATTTTAACTCTGGCTGATGCTGAAACCCTGATTCATGCTTTTGTCTCATCACGTCTGGACTACTGTAATGCACTTTTTTCAGGCTTACCTAATTCAAGCATCAAAAATCTTCAACTCGTGCAAAATGCGGCTGCACGGATACTAACTAGAACTAGAAAATTTGATCACATCACACCAGTTCTGTCCGCCCTACATTGGCTTCCTATCCAAGCCCGCTCTGACTTTAAAGTGCTACTCCTCACCTACAAAATTTTAAATGGGCTTGCACCGCTCTATCTATCTGATCTCATCTCCCGATACTCGCCCGCTCGTGCTCTGCGCTCACAAAATGCGGGGCTTCTATCGACCCCTAGGGTTAAAAAGAAATCCGCCGGCCACAGAGCCTTTGTCTACCGCGCTCCCTACCTGTGGAACAAATTACCTGCCGTCATCAGGGGCGCCTGCTCTGTCGAAGCTTTTAAATCCCTGCTTAAGACTCATCTTTTCTCTCTCTCCTTCAACCTACCTTGATCTCACCTGGTCGGGGACTGACCTTTAGATTAATCTGTGTAGTTTAGTTATGGTACAGGGTACTACATGGTACCACTGGGTAGTTTACTATAGGGTAGTTTAGTTAGGGTACAGGGTACTACATGGTACCACAGAGTACTACTTGGTACTGCATGGCATTACAGGGTACTACATGGCTTACATAGCTCTACATGGCACCACAGGGTACTACATGGCACTACAGGGTACTACAGGATACTACGGGGTACTACATGGCACTATGGGGTACTATAGGGTACTACATGGCACTACGGGGTACTACATGGCACTACAGGGTACTTCATGTCTGCTCCTTTGCAGCACCACAAACATGGGAACTCTCTAACTCTTCCCCCCCCCCCTCTCCCCCCCCCCCCCCCCCCTCCCTCCCCCTTCTCTCTGAGTACCCGTCTCCTGGCGCTGACCAAGGTGATGGATGCCTCGGGGTCCTGGCCAAGCTTGTAGTGACTGCTCTACATGCACCTCCGAGGCATTGGATCAGTTATTCACCGCCGTCTGTCCGTGGTCCTGTCAACTGATTAACAGACTGTTAACAGATTAACAGTCAACGCGGTTTCATTGCTGGGTTAAGTACTTCTATTCTATTCACATAATACGCTTACTTCATATATCTACTCCATTCACATATATGCCTACCACTTGTATCTATTGCTATGTCCGCCTACTACAATCTCATGAGCTGTCTAACGCCTGTCCCGTCTCCCTGTCTTCCTATGACTTGCTGTCCTGGAGTGTTGACCGGAGTGTTGGACGTCCCGTGACGAAGGCCGGGAGATTGCGACCCCCTCTGCGTGCCCCCCTGTCTTCGGAGGTCTCGTAGTGGTGACCGGAGTGCCGGATGTCCCGCGATGATGTCGGGAGTTCGCGACCCTCTCTGCGCCACCCCCCTTCCCCCTGTCTCCGGCTGTCCCTGAGCAACGACCGGAGTGTTGAATGTCCCGTGACTAAGACGGGGAGGACGTGACCCTCTTGCGCCGCCCCTGTGCCTCAAATAGATCCGCTATCAACTCTATCTTTAATCTTTCAAAATGTTCAGTTGCTATCGCTATTAGCTCTATCTTTAATTTTTCAAAATGTACAGTTGCTATTGCATGCACTCATCTGTGTCTCACCACACACATGAGTGCATGCTTACCAACTGTCCGTCTGCAACACTACTATCACCGACATCTAAGAAGGGAGATCCCCCCTTGAACGGCCCTTCTAAGGTTTCTCTCCTCCACATTGCCTGTGGAGCTTTTTTTCCCTATTGTTAGGTTTTAGTGAGTTTTTCCTTACCTTCGCGTGGGGTATGTCTGGGAGTGCTTGCATTCTTTCATTTATTTGCATTCATCTAAAAAATGTTTGGACCCTATGGTGTTCTTGTTCTGTTCTTGACTTATTGTTATGTTGTCTTCTTGACTTGTTTAAAGAAGACCTGTACGGCCCATGGGGACATTAACGTGTGTTGTCGGGCCCTATAAATAAATTTTGATTTGATTTGATTTGAATGTGACTCCTTCCCCAAGCTGAACGCGGAGGAAGCAGGTCAATGGATAAAGTCCAACAAGCGCTGTTTTCGCTGTGCGCGCTCACACATGGCAGCCGAATGCCGCTTAAAGAAAAGGTGCACCAAGTGCGATGGAGCCCATCTGGACATACTTCACGACAGTAACAGACGGCGCCCTTCACCTGCACCATCCAGCCGCAAAGCGAGCGTCATGTACATCGATCCCGCCAGCAGCAGTGGAGCCCGAGTACTCCTAAAAGTAGTGCGTGTGACACTAAGCTACCAGAATAAAGTCCTGGACACTTACGCCGTCCTCGATGACGGGTCAGAGAAGACCCTGCTGCTCGCCTCCGCTGCGGCCCAGCTAGGGCTGCGGGGAAGCGAAACCCAAATGACAATTCGGACAATAAGACGAGATTTGAAGACGATAAAGGGCGAGAATGTCTCATTCTCTATCGCAGCAAGCGGCCAGCCTGAGCGACGGTACCAGATTGCAGACGCTTTCACCAGCCAAGAAATAGGACTGTCGCGGTACACATACCCCGTCGCCAAGCTGATGGAGAAATATGCACATCTGCGCAAGTTACCGATCCCGCTCATAGACAATGCTATGCCGACCCTGTTGATAGGCTCCGACCATGCAGACCTCATTGTCCCGATAGACCGGGTTCATACCGGACCCCGAGGCTGTCCTGCAGCAGTCGAGACCCGTTTGGGATGGACTCTCCAAGGCCCGCTCGCCAAATCTCTCAACCGAAGTACAGCCACTAGATGTCTCCACTCCCGAGTCACAGAGGGAGAAACCGCACTCCTGCAACACGTAGAGCGGTTATGGACCTTGGAACAAATGCCCTTTAAGAACGGAAAGAAAGACATTCGCTCTAAAGATGACATTTACGCCATTCACCTCCTCGAGACAGGGACCAAGAGAGTCCCGGTCAACGGCGTGTTGAGATACGCCACGCCACTCCTGCGGCGAGAAGGAATGCCTACTTTCCACGCCAAGACAGACGCCACAGAATGGTACCTGCTGAACACGGAGCGGCGCTTAGCCAAGAACCCCGCCCAAGAGAGTGTATACCGCGCTGAGATTGAGAAGCTCATCACAGCGGGACACGTCACAAAGATGGACATTAAAGAGGCTGACCAGACCACTGAATCGTGGTACGTGCCCCACCACAAGGTCCATCACAACGGTAAAGACCGCATAGTATTTAACTGCAGCTACCAGATCGGATCCCAAAATCTGAATAAAGAGTTACTGCCCGGTCCCACACTCGGCCCCTCCCTACTCGGCGTTCTACTCCGCTTCCGCCAGGAAAAGGTGGCCATCAGCGGGGACATTAAAGGAATGTTCCTGCAGGTGAGATTAGTAGAGGCGGACAAGCCCCTGTTACGGTTCCTATGGAGAGAGAAGCCAGGAGATGAGCACCCAGCCATCTACCAATGGGAAGTCCTCCCCTTCGGAACGACGTGCAGCCCCTGCTGTGCGACATTTGCACTACAGAAACATGTAGCAGAGGACCCAGCAGCGGACGAAGAGGTCCGACACAGCGTAAAGAACAGCTTCTACGTAGACAACTGTCTACAAAGCCTTTCAACCCAGGAAGAAGCCGAGGCTCTCCTGATTAAACTCCGCGCCTCACTGATCAAAGGCGGCTTTGATCTCAGGCAGTGGGCCAGCAGCGATCCGCAAGTACTGCGCAGCCTCTCCTCCGAGGACAAGGCAGCCAGCAGCGAGACCTGGATGGCTACAATCCCGGGAGAAGCCCAGGAGATGACCCTGGGATTGGTGTGGCGATTCAAAACAGATTCGCTTCACTACAGACACAAGCCCCTGACTACGGAGCAGGGAAGGCCGGCGGCGGCGCCGACCACCAGACGGAGTGTGTACACAACACTCGCCCGACAATATGACCCGCTAGGATGTATTCTACCGTACACCACCAGGGCAAAAATGATTGTACGAGCATTGTGGGACAAGGACCAGGGCTGGGACGACCCCATTCCCGCACACCTTGCATCCACCTGGAGAGAGTGGGAGATGGAGCTCCACTCACTCCCAGGCGTTAATATGCGCCGAAGCTACTTCCCACCCACGGTGAGGCCAGAGACATGTAAAATGGACTTACACGTCTTCAGTGACGCCTCAGAGGTCGCATACGGATCAGTAGCCTACTTGCGGGCCCAAGACCAGGGGGGAGAGATCTACACAGCATTTGTCCTCGCCCGCTCGAGAATAGCCCCACGCAAGCAACAATCTATCCCACGTCTAGAGCTCTGCGCAGCCCTAGCCGGAGCGCACCTAGCCACGCTCATCCAACGTGAGCTCACCATACCGGTGTCTAGAACAATCCTGTGGTCAGATTCCACGACGGTACTCGCCTGGATCAAATCGGACTCATGCAAGTACAAAGTCTTCGTGGGAGTCAGAGTCACCGAGATTCAAGACTTAACCGAAGAGTTAACCGGAGAAACAGAGTGGCGCTACGTTGATACAAAACAGAACCCAGCTGACGTCATCACCCGGGGGATGCCCCTGGATGACCTCACCCGTCGCAATGTCTACAGTGACGGCCCGCATTCCTAAGACTCCCGGAAGGAGAGTGGCCCACGCCTATCCCGAGGGAAGCCAGTCAGGAGGAGGCTGAGAATAAGAAGCCTGTGTTCTGTGGATTGAGCACTGTTATCTCCGCAGACCCCAACACACTCCTGATGGGGCGGCTAGATCCCGCGTTACCCCAGACAATGTACCGGCCTGAAGAAGCGAACGGCCGACGAATGTGGAGGTACAGCCAAGTATTAGCCGACAAGTTTTGGAACAGTTTCCTACTGCACTACCTACCGTCTCTACAGACCCGCCAGAAGTGGGTAAAGGAGAGAGACAATTTGACAGAAGGAACAGTCGTCATGATTATTGATCAATCACTGCCCAGAGCTATGTGGCCGGCCGGCCGCGTAAGCAAAGTGATCACCGGTGCCGACGGCAAGGTCCGAGCAGCTGAAGTGCTCGTCCAGGGTCGCACTTACACCCGTCCCGTGGCAAGGCTCATAGAACTGCCTCGACTCCCAGACACAATCGATGATGACCATGACCCTACAACCCTATGACTTTGTGAAGTTGACTGACCCCTACAGCAAACCCTTATGTGTAAATAGACAACGCGATTAATCTGTCTCTGTTTAACTGATTAGGTCTGGGACCTATTCAGGGGGTGGCTGTTGTGAAGGGCCAGATTAAACCGAATATATATATTTATTTATATATATTTAATTGTATTTGTATATTCTCTAATATTCCCTGATATCCCTTGTATATTCCTTGTACAATATGCATTGAATATCCATTCTAGCCTACTGAACATCCCATAATAGTCTCCATTCTACTATTGGTCGAGACCTTGGTGCCAGGCTGCCATACCCCTCAGACCCAGTTCAAACGTACCGCTCCACATGTACGAACAAGTCCTAGTTCCGCGTAGGAATCTGGCTACCGCACCACTAATGGGACTATTTGTTCATAGTGCGTATATATACTGCGCTACTAAAGTAGGACTTTCTTTTCAGTCCAGTTTCTTACCCTCCAATAGAGTCACAGACGTAAAGCCTCCCCGCGACGCCACGTGTGGGAGTAAGGCCAAGTTCGCCTACCATCGGTATTGAGACATCGTGTATATTAATATTTGAATAGTCATATTTGGCACTATATCGTCGAGTTGGACGTAGTCTATTAAGCTAATAATAGTCTGTTAATATATAGTGCTTCGTGCGGTGAGAATACTACCGTAGTCAGTACCCCATCGTTTCGGGCAGAGAACTGGCTGCTTACCCAGGGTGGTTGACCCCATGTGAAGCTGCACCCGAGGAGCCCCAGAGCCGACGAGCGAGTGGACCTGTATACCGGATTATTCTACCGACGACAGCCCGCCTTCCCAGGCACGGATTATGCTTTGTATACTTTGATTATTCCATGGATAAAGACCCCCGACACTGCCGTGTGTTGGAACCCCCCCCCCTGGAGAGGACGCAAGGTGAGGAGACGCTCTGCAAGACGAGGTCGCTTCACGTCTCTCCCCCGTGGACCGGAGAGAGCCGGCCCACAAAGAGTCCACCTGCTTTCATCTGTGGTCCAAGGATCGCCGGCGCATTGAACGGCACTACAGTGGGTTCACCTGGGATACCCTTGGCCGGACGAGGCAGCCGGATTCTACCCCCCCCCCCCCTCCTACTCCTGTTGTCTTACAAGCGACCGGATTACCCCCCTTAGTGTATCCAGTCTTATAATCATTAAAGTATCATTGCTGTTATTCCTTAACTATTCCAGGTCGTATATTTACCACCTGCGCCTTCAGAGATTGGACATTCTCTATTGATATACCGACGAATACTCTTTGCCATAAAAGTGCATACTATTTCAATTCATAAATGTAATTAAGTGATTAAGTGCTTGTTCTACACACCATCGCTGTGTAGAAATAAAGACCTGTTTCGACTTCGTACATTTGTGTTGGATCCGTTTCATCTACGTGAGAGTGTTTATGATAATATATTTATGCCGTGTACTGGGTGGCCGAATATTAAGTACAAAGGTAGTGGTAGTAAGTATCATATCTAGTAATACAGTCAGGGAATTGTACCCCTCAGTTACAATAATGATAATAATAACAGTATTAAAGTTAAATTAAAGACAATCCCACCCCCCACACCCCCTTGATTATCTAGAATAGGTATAAGGCACAATGTCTAGAGATAGAGAGATACAACTAGATGTAGCTATTTCCATGAAGTCCTGTATTATTCTTCATGTCAGGTCAGCTGGATTCAAACCCACAATGTCTCAAGTACATGGAACATTCCTAAACCCACTGAGCTGCCAAGATGGCCCAAATCTGTCATAGTCAGACAATTTCCGAGTGTGGGAGTGTTTGGGACAACACATATGTTGTCCTGCAATGTTTTGCAACACATGTTAATTACCACACACTAACACAGAAATGTGTGGCTATTGATAACATGCTGCATTGAAAACTCAGTAATGTGTTGAAAATTATGTTTTTAAGAGTGTGTTGTGAGAAAAGTGTGATGATGTAGCAGAATAGACCTGCCTGAAGCCTAGTAAGCCTATTATCTCCATTGGCCTGAAGCCTAGTAAGCCTAATATCTCCATTGGCTGTGAGTACTGGAGTCTGGAGCACAGCCCAATTGCTGAATACACGAGAAGAGAAAGGAGCGGTTTCAAGGGTGTTTAATGGAAATTGAGCAACACAAGAATTGGGGGGAAATAGAACGGGGTTAATGTTCTGTCCTGTGGCTGCCACGGCGGCAGTGAGCGAGCAAGCGGTCCTGGTGCTTGTCGGGGGAGCTGCTGGGTGGCAGCGGGAGATTAGGTGTTCCTCTTCGGGAACAGGTAACGTCCAGACAGGGACGCTGGAGCTGCTGGGTGGCAGCGGGAGATTAGGTGTTCCTCTTCGGGAACAGGTGACGTCCAGACAGGGACGGCGGTCCTTTGGGGCACAGGAGAGAAATGGGTTAGAGTAAGCCAATACACGGAGGGTGTCTAGCAGTAGAGCTTTCGGCAGAGACGTCGTACCTGGACAGTGGTAATTAATACCACGACAGCTTCTGGTCAGCGTCGAGGTGTAGATATAGTCCCCTCATCAGGGGAGGATAGGGTGCAGCTGGGGAGAGTGGGGTGTTTGCCCGTGTGTGAATTAGGGGGATGGAATACAGCTGGGTGAATGAGGGTGAAGGAAGGGGTGACTGAAGAAAGAGAGGATGATGAGGAGTGCGCAGTGGATAGAGAGGGGGATGAAGAGGAGCGTGTGGAGGACGTGAGGGGAAAAGGAGGGGGAGTGAAGTAGGCCCGTGCTGTGATTATGACATTGGCCTGAAGCCTAGTAAGCCTAATATCTCCAATGGCCTGAAGCCTAGTAAGCATAATATCTCCATTGGCCTGAAGCCTAGTAAGCCTAATAAGCCTAATATCTCCATTGGCATGAGGCATAGTAATTTCCTTTTTTTTTTTTTTTACGAGGCATAGTAATCTGTATCTGTCTGTCTGTCTGTCTGTCTGTCTGTCTGTCTGTCTGTCTGTCTGTCTGTCTGTCTGTCTGTCTGTCTGTCTGTCTGTCTGTCTGTCTGTCTGTCTGTCTGTCTACTCTCCCATCCCCCTGGTTCTCTGTGTGTGTTCAGGGAGAGGCCATGGAGCAGGCCATCATCAGCCAGGCTCCTCAGCTGGAGAAGCTGATTGCCACCACGGCCCATGAGGAGATGCCGTGGTACCATGGGAAGATACCGCGCCTGGAGGGCGAGAGGCGACTCTACTCCGGAGTACAGCCGGACGGAAAGTTCCTGTGAGTATAGTTTAGTATAGGAGGTTGTAGATGACATAAACCACACCTTATTTTTTTTTCTTGACTTTGACATCCATTCATGATATACCACACCTTAATTTTTTTTCTTGACTTTGACATCCATTCATGACTTACATACCGTGTGTAAATATTTTACAAATGTGGATCAAAACTGTTTGTCTTTTTTTGTCAAATTAAATTAAATTAAATTAAACGACATTAAATTAAACTACATTAATTTAAATTAAACTACATTAATTTAAATTAAACTACATTCATTTAAATTAAACTACATTCATTTAAATTAAACTACAATTTCTTTTATTAAACTACATACGTTTTTATTAAACTAAATAAAATTAAATAAATTGATGTTTAGTTGTGTCTGGTGTGAAGAAGAAATTTGAAGAGTGACATTGACAAACATGTGGCTCATTTCTTACACTCTACAGGTCGGCAATAGGTGGCCCGCGTGCCAAAATTGGCCCGCCAGCAATAATATCTGGCCCCTCAGATTATTAAAAAAAGAATAATAATAAAAAAGATTTTTAAACTTTTTGTTTTTTAATATATCAGACCAACTAGGCTAGGCTATATGTTAGCTATAATGTCCAAATAGAGAAACTACCACCACCTAAAGAATGCTTATACTTTGTTTTATCCATGTTGAGAGTGAATAACAGGTAGGCAGCGAGGTGCAATGTAGCGCTGGCTCAACATGAAAAAAGTCGGTGGAGAGCGCCTGGTGCTGAAATAACAAACAAGCAGTGGGGTGTGAAATTAAAACACTAGTTCAGTGAGTCATTCAAACTTTTTCTTTACTTATATATGACTGTGACGGCACCACACAGTAACAATGCAATTAAACTGAAGTCAAATCAGAGCAAAAAAAGCTGAATCCGCTTCAAGAAGATGCTACATTAGGTATATAAGGAATTACAACGAGAAATTTATTAACTAAATAAAAAATACAATTTGGCTTTTAACCCTCTAAAGCCGGGTGCAACACTAGACATGTTTTGTAAAACATTAAATATCTTTGGATTTGTTTGTGATAAAGACTTGCTTTATTGTATCGGAATCGATTGTCATCTCTGGAATTTAGTGCATCTCTCCGAGAATGTGCGGATGTAAAGCATAGAATCTTGAAATATCTAGATTGGTTGTTTTCTCTGGACTGCATCTAATCCGCTGTATCTATTTATCATATATCTATGTCTGTCACTATAGCCAATGAAAAAAAAAAAAAAAAAAAAGCACTACATACTTTTGGACTGATCATCTGAGCTCCTCTCCAGTTGCTGCTACTGTGTTTAAATCCAAAATATTGATAAATCCTCTGCCATTGTTGTGTAACATGTCATCTGTTCTCTAGTCTTCTTCAGTCTCGGCTTCACATGAAGTTAAATCCTCTCTACAAGTGAAACTGAAACTAAGTTGTTGCATACGATACGTTGTTAAGGGGGCAGTAGGCAATTAATTTACTCATTGGATGCCTGAACACAGAATGACACCAGTATCACTGACTACCACGGCAAGCCTATAGAATATCATTCTATTTAATAATAATAAAAATTATTATTATTATGAATATTTTGGAGGTGGAAAGGAGAGGAAGAGTTGAGTGGCATCAACATAACAGTGGTATGAGAAGGCATTTGGTGTAGAGGGCTGCTTTATTTAGGCGTTTCTTAACTTTCACTTCCATTAACCCTTTCACTGCCACTCGACTGAAGGTTAACCCTTTACTATCACACAACCGACGGTCGCTGTCGTGTGGCAGTGAAAGGGTTAACCGTTTTGGTAGTGTGGCAGTGAAAGGGTTACGGAATAATGAGTCAACTGTAACTTGAACACTTAAAAACGTCAGAACGCTGATAGTAAAAGGTGAAAAAAACGAAGGACAAAATTTACATATTTAATGTACTTAAAATGTACCTACTATTGGAGAGAGCATAGCAGTACAATTCCTGGTCCAGGCCTTGGATGTACTCATAGCAACATTTTTGATGGACTATTATTGTTCTTCCTATACCCAGAGTGCGAGACAGAATGGAGACCGGGACCTTCGCCCTCTCTATGATGTATGGGAAATCAGTGTACCACTACCAGATTCTCCATGACAAGTCAGGGAAATACTCCATGCCAGAGGGAACCAAGTTCGACACTGTGTGGCAGGTGTGGTAGGCCCTCCTGTGGTGTATTCTGAGAGATTTGCTGTAGCTAATGGCCCGGCTACATTGATCCATCAAAAAACGGAGATGAAAGGTATTGCTGTCCGTTGGTTTGTTTCTTAAATTAGAACCCGACGTAATCCTGTGTTTGCAGAAACAACAGCTTTGCTAGCGGTTGGCGATGTATCCGTCAGTTCCAAATGTTCATCCTCTCCAAACTTCTCTGACATTAATCATAATAAGCCGTGTCCAACATACAGATTCTCCTCATGGAAAACCAACTAAAAACAGATGTAGACGGACAGGCACAATGGATCATTGTAGCCAGGCCCTAAAAGTAATCGCTCTGTGATGTGACGGCAAATCTCCAATAAAAGACAATTTTCTCCAAGGATGTTTCTTTTTTTGTTATTATTTGATTAAGTCACTAGTAGCAACATTCACTAGAGGGACAGTGTTTCCCCTATATGCACCTATATGCTGAAATGTCACCGCCGCTGTGGAAATGAAAACCTGTAAAGTCATATATGCCATCAAATCCTCCTTCTTATCTCTTTATATTCTGCGCTGCGTATGGACGCTTCATATCCAGGTCAATTCACACAGTAAAGGATATAAACAAGAAACTCTGCGCTTACCTGATAATGACAGCACATGTTGGGAAAAGTGTAATTAGTTACTTATTACTGATTAATCCTGTAAAAGGTAATCAAAATTACTTTGCTGATTACTTCCAAATGTCAGCTGTGGTGGAAACAAAGTCTACCTTTTTTTGCTTCCAATTCGCTTCCATCACCGCATATCCTCTCTCTCGGTAGCCAGCAAACGTCTTTCTCTGTTGGTAGCTTGACATTGTACTTATTTGGTAACGGATAGTTATGGGTATTTTCTCTATGATGTGTCAAAATGAGGGCGAATCAACCGTGGAAATAGGTAACATCTCCTCAACAATATACCCAGCGACAAGCTTCTTCAGACCTTCTCCACTCATGGGTGGTGTTTGCCCTGATCTTAGATCCAGTTTCTGTTGTTTAACTGTACATCCATCACTGGCACTGGTAGAGGCTTCCCTGTCAGCGTTTTTTTTATTTAATAAAGATTTTCGTCAAGTTTCACATTGTCGTGCTGCCGCGTCAGATGCTTCATCAAATTAGACAGCTATTGAAGGTGTACCTCTCTTCCTCACCCTCCATGTTGCTTTTTAGCTAGTAGCCGACGTGACCTCGCTTTGACCTGCTCGTGCACTAGGGCTGGGTATCGCCACTAATTTCCAGAATTGTTTCAATTTCCGATTAAATTCGATTCAATGCTATAAAATTTAAATGGTTCAACAAACCCTCTAACATGTTGCATTGTTAAAAATATCAATGTTTACATTATATTACATACATTATTACTCAATGGAGGCCAAACCCGAGATAAGTTGGGTTAACTCCCCAGCGGTTGGGCGCCAGACCCGAGATTTCTCAGGTTTTGGTCGTTTATTCTTTTATTCCATATTTTTTATTCATTATTCATCCAGGGACCTTGGTGTTACCATAGGGAATGAGTCTGAGGTCGCCAAAGTGCAATACCGGCCGCATCCAGCTAGACGCCGGTATCAAGCACCCTTTGTAACCTTGTAACCCCGATCCATATGTTGTGGTGGGTTATGCCGTGGACCAAATGGACATTGGATGTACCAGATGGCGATCAAACAATTGGAATATTATTTTTGGAATACTCCCGATCACAGGTAAGGACTATCTGACGTACATTTTTGCTTGATCCTGCAATGCTTTTATACCGATCGGGCTGATAAGCGTTTTTAGTGTTCAATATGAATGCCGTTACTGACAATCAAATAATCAGAAAAAAAACATAATACCTATGATATAGATTTGATTTGAGAATAATAGCATGTACAGGCAAGAAACAGCAACGTATATAGTATAATTGACGTATAAGGCTATAACTCAGCATTTCGGGAATTACCCTAGACCGCTCTAAAACCATACTTATACTCACCACGGTATAACACAGGAACGTATGGATGGAAAAATCTATTCTTTTTCACATATTGAACGATAGATAGGTGATGTCAAATGGGCCATAGTATTGTATCCAGCTATAATATAGAATATAATTATAGCTCTACAAACAAGGTGACGCACTCCTATCTTTTAAAGCGTGGCCTTGCTATGACAGGCTCCGTCTAATAGCTGGTGCCGAATGAGTTAAGAATTTACTCTCAAGCAGTTACATGAATGTACTTTTTATTGGAACATTGGCTTTTGCATATGTCACGTCTGGGTGATGTCTAAGTGGTTTTGTAGATTTGTTGTATTTCCACAATCATTATCTATGTCTGTCACTATAGCCAATGGAAATGCTATAAATGGTCACGTGGGCTGGGAGAACCAATGGAATGCCTATCCCGAGGCCAAACTTAATTGCCGACCCCTGGTCTACACCCTCCCCAGACTGACAGTGGGGCAATGCGCGCAACGACCAGGAAGGGAATGAGCATAACGACTAAATTGGGGGATCTTTGGATTTTATGAATCTATAATCACTAATTCAAATGAAGATCGATTCAGAATCGGGAAATCGATTTTTTTAACCCAGCCCTATCGTGCACGCACTTCATCTATTCTAGAGGACCACGGATAAACACAATCTATAGGAGGGGGGGAAACACATTGCATTCTGGCAACGATGCAGCATTACTTGGATTAGTAACTGTAATATAGTTACTATCTTGGAAATTGTAAAGCCTTACGTTATTTGTAACTGGGTGATCTGGTATTCCACTTGACCACTTCTGAATCCACCTTTCAACATCTATCTCAACCTCATGCTTAGACTACTTCATTCTCGTAAGACACATTGTGTTTTGTGTGGAGGGAAAGCCGATTGATCACATGGGTCAAGCTTGTCTTCAAAATCCACTACTGACCAACACGTGTGATGCCGTTTCCTTAATCGACCGATCTCAAACCCTGCCCTCTTTTCTTGATCCTCCAATCGCAACTGTCACTTCAATAGGCCTGTGCATTCCCTTGAATTATTCTGCAGATCTGCACCAGTCTATCAAATTAATGGTGTCTGTCAAACTAACTATCTGTTAAACTACTAGTCTTTAAACTACCAATCACCCAAACTGTCAAATGGTAACTGTCAAACTGTCTGTTTAACTCTCCCTCTCCCCCCTCTCCCTCTCTCTCTCTCTCTCTCTCTCTCTCTCTCTCTCTCTCTCTCTCTCTCCCTCTCTCTCTCTCTTTCCCCTTTCTTCTCTCTCTTTTTCCCTCTCCTTTTCTCTCTCCCTCCCTCTCTATCTGTCTGTTTCTCCCTATCTCTCACTCCCCCCTCTATCTCTTTCCCTCTATCTCTCTCTGTCCCTCTCTTTCTCTCTCTTTCTCTCTTTCCCTCTCCCCTCTCTCTCTCTCTCTCCCTCTCTCCCTCTCCTCCCCCCTCTCTCTCAGCTGGTAGAATACCTACAGATGAAACCTGATGGCCTGATGACTGTTCTGAGGGACTTTTGTGTCAACAGAAAAACTGCTTCACGTACTGAAAACCAAATCACTTCACTTCATTACATTCAGGAGGAACAGTTAACATAGGCTAAAATGCCTAAACGCTGTCAGCATTTGTTTGCAATGCTGGTGGAAGTAAATTGGCCCGTTAGCATGTATCTGTAAAATCATACAATTACAACATAATTGATGTAACTATCAACATGACAACATTATGGGAAATGCACTTACTGTCCTCTTCAGAGTCAGACAAGAAGATAGATATCAAATGTCCTCTCTAAACGGACCACTAGTCTAGCTTAAAACTCTGAGAAAGGTGTTATTGCTAGGCTAGCTGGTCCATATCCACTACCATTCATTTGTGTTAAGCTAGGCTAGCTTGCAGCCGGATAGCTTTCTACTGAGAGGAAATAGGTATTTAGCTTCTTGTCTGACAGTAAGCGCATTTCCCATAATGTTGGCATTATGCTTTGTCGTGGAATATATTATCATGTCCTGATCTGTGTTGAGATATCATGTTATACAGCGTGAATATTTCCCATTACAGCTTGGATTGAACTATTCCTTTAAAGGTAGAATCTGTGATACCGCCAATATGGCACTTTGTTTAAATGTCTTGTGTGTGCTGCAGTTGAGTGGGGATAGGCGAGGGGTTGCTATTACTGGTCACAACTCAGGTTCTGCCAAAAGAGGTCTGGAGAAATTCACAGCATAATAATATACTAAACTAACTCCAATCCACACATTAGACCAAAAACAGAAAAAGGGAAACAAAGTGGAATACCAAGCAGGGCTCCTTTGCATTGGGTTTGCTGTTTGATGGCATCATTACATATTCTACTTTTAAGGTCACGATACCGGAGGAAATGGCACTTTTTTAATTGACCACTAATACAGGAGCGGGAGTGCTATAGAGTAGACCTTCTTCAATGAGATGTTGTGGTCACAGCTGCGATGCGGTCGCAGGCGTGAGGCTGGAAGGCTGTTTCATCATAGCTTTATTCTTTATATCCTGCAATGACTCTGTCCTTGTCAGTTCCCATTCAAGCTGAAAAGCCATCAATGTTTGCTCACATATAGTTTCCATCGCATTATTATCAGTGCTGCGCTGCCTGTTTAGTATTTTACAGCAGTTAAATTGTGTTGTTCATCTTTCATATTTGTCAGTTTAGTTGCCATAATACATTTAGTGAATTATTCATCAATGTAATTGTTATATCTCATGTGCCTTTTCAGAGACACCTGTAGTTCCAGGATGGGTAAGTAGTTACTTGTAATAATGCAATTTATCATTCAGCTCAATATACAGTATATATTTTCTGATGTCAGTCCCTGAGCCTGAGATCCATTTTGAACATGCTGCACACACTTCTTTCAGAGGCGGCCGCGGCTAAATGGATACACACCGCCCCCTGGAGGTCAGTTGACAAATGTACAGCATTGATTGATTGATTGAAAAGTTTATTAACAGATTGCAGAATGGGTACAGTACAGTACATCTCAATACATACAATTGTTAAGGGGATGCAGACCAGAGAAAGACTTTCGTCTTGTTTCCACCAGGGTCCCCCATTTTCAATTCATCATAACATATATGACATACATGACATACAGATAGACAGTACTGCTACATCTATACATTTATGACATATCAGATTTGCAAATACAGTACTGTTTGTGATACAAAAGTGTCCAGAAAAGGAGTGTATATACATTTGGCGTAGAAACTGTACATTGGAGGAGGTTGGTGGGGTGGGGTTGGGTTGGCATGGGTGAGGGCTGTACATTGGAGGTGGGGGGGGGGGGGGTTGGGTAGGGGACACACACACATTTTACACTGTACATTGGAATATTGACAAAGCCTTACTTGGTCATTTACTGTACAACTAGGTTAGGACATTTGTAGGGGCCAGTTTCGAATTGCAGTCTCACGTAGGTGTTTTTTGAGAGTGTTTTTGAAGGTGGGTAGTGATTCACATTCCTTTACAGCTTTAGGCAGGGCGTTCCACATTGATGTGGCATAATTGCGAAACGTGTTTAGTCCCTTGTTTGAGCCGAATCTGGGTTTTACATGATTTGTGGAGCTCCCTCTGGTGTTGTGATCGTGGTATTCACTGACCTTTGGGAAGTATTTTGACATGTACATGGGTACCTTGGTCGCGTAGTGTATCTTGTAGACCAGGCCCATTGCAAGTTGCTGTACTCTGTCGTCTACTCTAAGCCATCCTAGGTTGTCAAAGTGGGCAGGGGTGAGGTGGGTTCTAGGAGTCAGGTCAAGTAGTAGTCTGACTAGCTAGCAGGTAGCTAGCTAGCAGGTCACAAGGCAAGCCGTTGTAGTCATTATACTTTTTAATACAGCAAGACCATCTCAGAATGACACCAACAAAACACGCATAATATGTAATCTCATATGAACATGTTTTCACTTTTATCTGTCATTGTTTGAGATTGTCATTAATTTGATGATTGGACTGGTGGGAGTCTGATTCCAGGGCTTCTCTGTGGGGCTGTGTTGCCTCACATTTCTTGAATGCTCAGCACTTTTTACATTATTTTACAATATATAGTGAACCCAATGAAAATAAACAAATTAATGAAGCTAAATAAACAGAAAAGGTAAGTGTAGGTAAAACATTTAATTAATTAAATATAATGTAATACATTTACATGAAAACAATCCCAAGAAATCATGCAATAAATGTATAAAAGTGATTTTTTTTGTGTGTGTCTGACTTGGCTAGCATTGTCTCTGAAGATTACCTTAAAGGGATAGTTGTGATTTTTGGAACCAAATACATATTTCCTACTTACTAGTCTGTACCTGTATGAAGTCGATTGGTAGTCCTTTCTCAGCGTAATTCATGCTGTTCCTCATATTAGCTCCAGCTAGTTAGCCACAAAATAATGCAAAGTCAATGGGGTCAAGCTCTTGTCTGTACAGGCTGACAGGCTGACAGAGCACACAAAGTAGATTTCAGTTGTCTTCAGTCAGCTTGTACATGGAGGCAGGCGCTTGACCCCATTGACTTTGCATTGGTTTGTGGCTAACTAGCTGCAGCTAGTATGAGGAACAGCGTACATTGTGCTCAGAAAGGATTCTACCTTTTTTACATCATAGGAAATTGGGCTATCCCTTTAACCTTTGACCTTCTTCCAGGTTTTGCGGGACCCTCCACCCCAGTCAGCGCTGTACCGCCAGACCAGCAGGTCCTCCCTATGGACTGCAGTGAGTTTGCAAACCCCTACCACAACCCCAACGACCTGAAGAAGTTCAACATCCAGAGGGAGCAGCTGCTAATAGATGAGGTGGAGCTGGGCTCTGGGAACTTTGGCTATGTTAAGAAAGGAGTCTTCAAAACTGAAATGTAAGGGAGGGTTGGCCAGGGCACTTCTTCATACACAGAACACCAGTAGTGTGACAATACACACATTTCACATTAAATATGTTAGGTTACAATTTCGGTTTTTGGTTCAAATGTATTGATACTGCAGAGCTCTAATTATATATATATATATATATATATATATATATATATATATATATATATATATATATATATATATATATTTTTTTTTTTACGTGTGTTTGTGGATAGCGTTGGCTAGATTTTATGTATATGCCAAAAAAGTTGCTCAGTATCACATCTTGGACTCACATTACAATAATCCATGTTTGTTTTTGAAAAACAATCACTATTAAGCGTGTGAACAACAAGTGTCACACCTTTTACCCTAGTCGCAGAACTGGACATAGGTTAGGGTTAGGGTTAGAGTTAGGGTTAGGGTTAGGGTAACCCTAGGGTAACCCTAACCCCCTAACCCTAACCCCAACCCTAACCCTAATTTAAGAAATGGTTAAAATCCTGAAAATGAATAAATATTCGATATGGTGAGGACTGAAGTTAATAATGATATTCGTGAAAGAAAATTGGACGAATACATGAAAAATATATGTTTTACTGAGATCGCAGTTTCGGTCACTAGGGAGACAGTTAGTGGGTTTTTAAAGGTTGACTCGATGGTTAATTTAAGTAATTTTTTTTAATTCTGTATTGAGATTGTTACACTCCTAAAACAAATACACAAAAACATTGTAAATCACAAATGAACTCTTGAGAGGAAGAAACATATAGCCCATGTACAGTATTTCAATCTGGATAACTTTTAGTGTGGATGTGTTATATCAAGTAATCAACCGCTATACTTTCTTTAACAACAAATTGACCAACTTACCATCTTTAGATAGTTAAAGGTAGAATCTGTAATGCCGTCGAATAGCAACCACTAGGCAAAAGAGTCTGCTTCGTAATGCACTTTGTATAAATTTTTGGTTTTGGTCTGACGTATTATCTATATAATAATATATAGTGTGAATTTCTCCAGACTTCTCTTGGCAGAGCCCTGGGGTGCGGCCAGCAATAGTGGCCCTCCCCTATCCCCACTCAAGCCCAGACCACACATAAGACCAAAACAAGAAACCAACATAAGACCAAAACATAAGAACTTAAACACATTGCAATATCAAGAAGGGCTCTTTTGCCAAGAGATCACTGTTTGATGGCATTGCAGATGGTACCTTTATGTTTGAAGACATTGTTAATAATAATAATAATAATAATAATAATAATAATAATAATAATAATAATAATAATAATAATAATAATAAATTGGATTTGAAGAGAGAAGCGCCTTTCTCAGACTCAAGGACACTGTATAAGGAGAGAGAAGCTATATAAAAGAAAGGGTAAATAAAAAATTTAAATGACTATAGTAGTGTATAGTAACAACAGGGAAAAAAACCAAATAAGATAAAAAGGAAGCAAGGTACTGTCCAATTGAATGATGCGGTAACAAGAAAATTAACAAAAACTAAAAACAAACAACAAAAACAACAAAAGAAAAGAGTCAGGGGGTGGGCTACTTGGGAGCAGGGCTGTGTTGCGTGAAGGCAAGTGTGAAAAGGTGGGTTTTTAGGTGGGTTTTGAAGAGGTTGATGGTGTCAGAGCCTCGGATGGAGGGGGAGAGGGAGTTCCACAGCCTGGGGGCAGCTACAGAGAAAGCTCGGTCTCCCAGTGAGGAACGCCTGGTGCGGGGGATGGTGAGGAGGTCGGAGTTGGAGGAGCGGAGGCCTCGTGCTGGAGTGTAGGGGTGGAGTAGGTTGGTCAGGTAGGAAGGGGCCAACCCGTGCAGGGATTTGTAGGTGAGGAAGAGGATCTTGTAGGGGATTCGGTAGTTGATGGGGAGCCAGTGGAGTTTTTGCAGGGTAGGGGTGATGTGCTGCCAGGGTTTGGTGCGCGTGAGGACTCTCGCAGCAGAGTTTTGGACGTACTGTAAGCGATCCAGAACCTTCTTGGAAGCACCAAGAAGGATTCCGTTACAGTAGTCGAGGCGGGAAGTGATGAAGGCATGAATGAGTGTTTCCGCTGAGGTGTCGGAGAGTGAGGGGCAGAGGCGGGAAATGGTTCTGAGGTGGAAAAAGGCGGACCTGGTGACAGACTTGATGTGAGGGTGAAATGAGAGGGTTGAGTCCAGTATTACGCCCAGGTTCCTTACCTCCGTGGAGGGGCAGATGGAGTAGCCATCCACGGAGAGAACAAGGCGGTCGATCTTTTGGAGGAGGGCTGGGGAAGCTACAACTATTAATTCGGTCTTCTTGCTGTTGAGTTGAAGGAAGTTGGTGGTCATCCATGTTTTTATGTCCTGGAGGCAGGCAGTGAGGGAGGGGGGAGGGAGGGGAACAGAGGGTTTGGTGTGGAGGTAAAGCTGCGTAAGAGTGGAAGTGGAGGCCATGTTTCCTTATGATATCACAGAGTGGGAGGAGGTAGATCATAAAAAGGAGCGGACCTAGCACCGAACCCTGGGGAACACCCTGTTTAACAGGTGTTGGAGCTGACCTGAACCCCCCGAGGGAAACATACTGCCACCTGTTGGTTGGTATGATGTGAACCAGGACAGGGGGGTGCCAGTGATGCCAAGGACACTTTCCAGGTGGTCTAGGAGGATTGAGTGTGAGATGGTGTCAAAAGCAGCTGAGAGGTCCAGGAGGGTGAGGATGTTGATGTTGATGTTGCCAGCATCAGCAGCCATGAGGAGGCAATTTGTTACCTTGATCAGGGCGGTCTCGGTGCTGTGTTTAGCCATGAACCCAGACTGGAGTGGTTCGAACAGGTCATGGTGTGCCATGTGACTCTGTAGCTGGGCGGCTACTGCACGCTCGAGGACCTTGCTGAGGAAGGGGAGGTTGGAAATGGGGCGGAAGTTGTTGAGGTTATCGGGGTCCAGACCGGGTTTTTTGAGAATTAGGGTGACTGCTGCCACCTTCAAGTCAGCAGGGACGGAGCCAGTGGACAGGGAGGAGTTAATGATGTCTACCATGAGAGGACAGAGGGCAGGCAGGCCAGCCTTCACCAGGGTGGTTGGTGGGCATGGGGTCCAGAGAGCAGGTGGAGGATTTAGAGCCTGACACCAGCTTCATAATGGAGTCTGTGTCCACCAGGGAGAAGGATCAAAAGGATTAGGTGGGATGGGGCAGGGGGTCATGTTTAACAAACGGAGTTGTGGGGGACACAGGAATAGACTGGAGCTGCTGGTAGATGGCATCAATCTTGGTTTGGAAGAATTCCATGAATCTGTTACAGAGATCGGAGGAGGTGGTCTGGAGGGGGTTGTCAGGGGTCTGGATGAGTTTGGTGATGGGGGAGAAGATGGCTTTGGAATTTCCTTGGCCTTTGGAGATGACATCAGAGTAGAAGGAGGATTTGGTTTGGGTGAGGGCGAGTCTGTAGGAGATGATGTGGTCAGAGTAGGCCTGGGTATGAACAGTGAGGCCTGTTTTCCTGTAGCGCCTCTCCAACTGGCGGCCCTTGGCTTTCATGGAGCGGAGCTCAGGGGTGTACCAGGGGGCGGAGTGTGTAAATGTAACAGTGCAGGTTTTAAGGGGTGCGAGGGAGTCCAGGGTGGCAGCTAGGGCTGTGTTGTAGGTGTTCACCAACTCAGTGGTTGAGAGCAGCTGGGAATCATGAGCGAGGTGGGAGCTCAGGGCGTTGGTGAGGTCAGTGGTGGTGATATCTTTTGTGTTCCTGTACATCATGGGGTGCTGTGGGCGGCCAGAGGTGGAGTGTTAAGAACTCATTTGGTATCTGCCATGTCTCAACTAAAAGGGAAATGAACACAGGCCTCCTCTTATAATGTAAATTAGCACTGAGTTCTTTTAGTTGAAGGAAGCGGCGAAACACAGTTGAGTCAGGAGTCAGATGGCTGCATTGCCAGGTTTTTTATCTCAGAGGACAAGGAGAACACAAGGAGAACAGATCAATCTGGACCACCTGCTTGTATTCAGACAAACGCAGAATGGCCACGATAATAGACAGATACAACCTTTTTGTACATTTGTAGTGTGTGTGTGTCTGTGTGTGTCTATATAACCTGCTATGTCTCCTCTCAGGGGTCAGCTGGATGTTGCCATCAAGGTGTTGAAGAGTGACAATGAGAAGCTGGTGAAGGACGAGATGATGAGAGAGGCGGAGATCATGCATCAGCTCAGTAACCCATACATCGTACGCATGCTGGGTCTGTGCAGCGCTGAGAGCCTCATGCTGGTCATGGAGATGGCCTCCGCCGGACCCCTCAACAAGTTCCTCCTCTCTCATAAGTACGTGTGTTAGATTCACTTTATTTAGTCCATCTATTATTTTTGTACACAAGGCAATTGAAACTTGTCAGTGTCAGAAACAGTGGCTCGGGAGGTAAAGCAGTCGTCTGGTAATCCGGAGGTTCCCGGTTCGATTCCCGCTCCTCCCGGGGCAGCATGTGAATGCATGAGATGCTCAAAGGCATGTGAACCCCCGGAGCAGCCAGTCCCCAAACACCCCGCACATCAATCCCCACCACATCCCCATCCAAGACACACCCCCTCATAAAGCATGTCATGACCAAAGGAAAACACAAACAGCCCGCATGCCACTCACACTGCCATGCATGGCGACGAGGATGCCACTCCCGTGGGCCACCCCATCTCCCCCGGTCCCGGCAGACCTCGCCACCACGAGGAAACCAGCAAAACCCACGCCCCCACTCCTAAACTCTACGGAGGAATGACAGGTGAGGCCATGCACCCCAGGACCTGCAGCCACACCAAAGGAGCCACGCAGCAAGGCAACAACTCCAAACACTCAAGCAGACAGACACAACAGCAGTCAAACAGGCTCGGCCGCAGGCCATGGAGCACACAACCCGCCACCCCCTGCAGAATCCAGAAGCAAAAACATAGAACACACTGATCCCCCCGCAATGGCAAGGCCACCAGGACCAGAGGCAACAAAGCAGCCCACAGAAACAACACCCCCACTCACCACGCACAATGACAGGCACGGTGCCACAATGGTGGCTCAATCACTGTATCCAGCAAACAATCCAAGTACACTCAAACTACCCACGTCCCCCTACAACCAAGACATGCCCCACCAGAAACTGCATCCCAGATGAAGATACAACAAAGACCAATGCGTGAAACACCTGAAAAACGATATACTGTTTTTAACTAATATAAGTAAGTCAAAAACAGTTACAGACTGTTGCATACCTGCAAGTAAGCCTCTAAACTTCCCCTGCGTTATAGGTAGTTTTATCTTTAACAAGAGCTGAAGAGAGTTCCATGTAGTAGGGGCACTATAATGAAAGGCTGATTTTCCAAATTGGGTCTGTATATGGGGAACCTCCAGTGTAAGCGAATAATTTGAGCGTGTTATATAGGGTCTAGTGTTATGGATAGTGTTGTCGAGGACCCAATTGCTGAACAGGACGAGGAGAGAATAGGCAGACAAGACGTGGAGTCAGGGGTGAATAGTATCAAAAATTTCTTTACTTCAAAGGCAGCAGCAAACAAAACAAGGAATAGCTCAGCAAAGGCTGGCAGAGGGCAAAATACAAAACAAAGAATAATCTCATAAACGAGAGCAAGTCCAAAGGGCACAACACAAAATCACTGCATGGCAGGCAAAGAAAAATAGAACAACAGACTACGACTTCCGGTTTGACGACAGCATGTGACGGTCGCATTGGTCACACGCTCCGCTCCCGTTTTTGTTAATTTCGCTTAAAAACCTACTTTTTACAACACTAATGTGTTTAAACCTCGACGTATATATTAACTAAGACCTTCAACTAACTATATCAACAGGAAAAATCAACATGCCAGCAAAGAAAGATACTACAAAGAGCCGTGAAGCAGACACTCTAACGGTAGACGCTGCGGTGACGCGCTCTACTGTGAAGGAGAAAGCGGACGTGATTGAGAATAAAAAGTTCGACAATTCGATTCCAACGTTCCTACGACCTCATCCGAGACAGACATGGAGAATACTTCACCCGATTTCAAAACGCTGACCACTCTGATAAAGATCTTAAGGCGAGACACTGCAGGTGAATAGTCAAATATACTTTTTTTGTTGATTTTGAGATTTTGTTATATTTTGCTTCCTAAACATGTCTTCTATGAAACTAGTGACAATAAAACGTCAATAACACACATTTAGTTGTTTATTTTACATCATTTTGCCTTATTGCATCCATAAATGTGCACATATTTAATGGGGAAGTGCCTCATTTGCATATATAAACATACATTTCAGAAAACTTGCAATATATTTTTTCTTAGTTTATATGTACATAACAAATTGGGAAACTTTCATAGTGATATCTATTCAAATGTTTTTTGCCTATTAGGGGGTACTACACTGTACTACACTGTTTGTAGCCTGTGTGTAGTTCTGTTCAGTTCAATAACATCATTATTATTATTATTATTCAGTTATCAGGCATGTGTTTAGGTTGTCTATTACTAATGGTTTGATTAGGTATTGTGTTTGTAAATATCTGTTTAAAAAAAAAAGTATGGCATTTTACAATACAGAACTTTGAAGGCGTTTTCCCGAAAATGAGTTTTAAGAGTTTTTCCTCATACTCTGAGCCAGAAATCTCCACTTCAGTAGCACTCACATACACCAAACCTTCCAGTTCTATTCATATCTATGTTCTGAAGGTATTTACAGAAGGGTTTGTTGATATCACATTCATACCCTGATTTATATCACATTTTATTCCTAAAAACATGGCGAAATATGGAATTTTACCATAAAAATGGACTGAATGGAGTATTTTCTGATTTATGGAGTGATAAAAAGAGATATCCAAAATCCCCTCTGTAATAACCGTTGGCTCTAATATGTCAACAAAATGAAACTATAATTTTGAAAATGGCTTTATCCAATGTTCAGATTTCTGTCCTGGAATTATATGCAAATTAGTGCATATTTAAGTAGATCATGCCTCATTTGCATATTTAAACATACAATTTCAGAAAACTTGTAATACAAAAAAGTCTTGTCTTAATATAAGTAATCAACTGGGGAAGTTTCATTGTGATATCTATTAGTTAATTTTTTTACCCTATTCACCTGCAGTGTCTCCCCTTAACCGACAAGTTTGATAAAGTTGATGCCAAGGCTGGTAATATAGCTGACAGAGCGGATGGGGCTGTTGAGAGAGCCGAAGCTAATGCTATCGCATTTAAGTTAGCTATAGAAGCTAAACTTGAAGACCTCAGGGCAGAGGCTGTAGTACAAACTGATCGCATAACGACAGTTGCAAATACTGTGAACGAATACTCACTGAAACAAGAGGAGAAGAATAAGGATCTATATGAGAATATCGCCGAAGTATCGAAGGAGATGCAAGTGGGGGACAAACAGCTTTGGCAGATGATCCATGACAACAACGAGAAAAACACGGTCAGATTGCTCGAAATCGAACATCACGCCCGCAGATTTAACATCTGTATAGTGGGTTTGGATGAATCAGTCAAATGCACAGATGCCACGTTTGCTGCAGTGCTAGTCGAAATTCTAGGTCCTGAAATCCTACCTACAGAACCGATAGTGGACAAACGCGACAGAATAGGCACCGTAAACTACAACAACAACAAAGAAAGAGTGATCATTGCTAGCCTACGTGAAACTGAAACAAGAGACACGATCATCTGGGAAGCACGCAAGAAATGGGGAAAACTGATATATAAAGGGAAAAAAGTGTGGTTCTATGAGGACATGTGCAAGGAAGCTATTACTCTACGGGCCCGCTACAAGGATGTGGTACATCAACTCTATGAGAAAGGTCTCCACCCCATCCTACGTTTGCAGCTAATCTTTCCATTGTGGAGGGAGATGGAAAAAGATTCGTGCTACGTTCGCTTGAGGCGGCAGAAGATTACATGAAGAATACAAAAAGTGGATGACAAGATTCATCTTTTTTGGATAACTTTGCAATCGCACGGACATCAAAAACGGCATCATACAAGCTTTTGACAACATTGAGGTATAAGTAATTTAATATAAAACGCTAAACACTATATATATATAGATTCATGGTAATATGCAGGTCATGATTTGATACCGACTTTTCTGGAACATTCTAGAATTTTCTATTTTCTTTTTTTACTTGAAGGCTATGAGTCATAATGGAATATACTGGAATACACTGGATTGATATTGTTCTATGACACGAGGAATGTACTGGAACATTACAACAACAATCTGCAAGTCATGAGCGGCTGACAGCATTCTGGAATACAATGCCTTTTTCAATGATGACCCTGGAAAATAACAACGATATGAGACTTGGTCATGAAATAGATGTGAAGAACAGCGACCACCATAACAGATTAATGATCACTCTTGACGGGGGACAATCTGCATACAAGTATTTAAAAACCTCCTTGTTATCTAGATGTGTAAACATGCAAAGTTATTAAAAAAAAATAAAAAAAATGTAAGTAGTTATTCCCTGATGTTATGGGTTTCGATAATCTAATTCTAAACATCGTTATTTCTTTTTCTTTATTTCTTTATTTCTGAAATGTTCTAACCAATACATGTTAGTAGAAGGTTAAAAAAATAAAAAATAAAACGTTTAAATGAGTATACTAATTGAGGTATATTTTTCATTTTGTTTAATTACATTAACGGGAGAGTGGCTTGGCCACAGGTGACATTCTATTAAATTAGAATTAAAAGTTTAGATTCTATGGTATACATAGGAAAGTTTAGGATAAATTGCTCATTCTGGGCTGACCGGAGGTGCAGGATAGGATGGAGTTGTACGCGAAGGAGGTATCAAATAGGTACCTTGTACGGCTCTTTAAGAGAGGGGGAATCAGGGGTTTATTTGTATATATGTATGTTTTTATGCTCTGCTCTCAACGGGACCTCAATAGTAGGATGTAAATCCATTGTGAATTCGCACTCCAGAAGCATTACCAACAACTACAAAACAACATGTATAGATTATGGCTAGTTTGAATATAATGATCTGGAATACTGGGGGAATAAATAATCAATATAAACGCAAAAGCGTGCTCACATTGATGAAAAACAAACAGGTTGACGTGGCTTTTCTAAGCGAAACGCACATTTTAGTGGAAGACAAAGCTACGTTAGTGGACAACATATACCATAACATTAGTCACTCTTCCTTTGGAACGAGAACCCGTGGAGTTGCTATAGTCGTGAAACGGAAGTTGAATATTGAATTGAAGGGAGTATGGTCTGATGCAGATGGTCGGATAACCATAGCTAAGATTGTATACAGGAATAGGAAAATAGCGTTGGTAGCGGTATATGCCCCAAATTTGTACGAAGCTAATTTCTACACTACACTTACCAGAACAATGTTAGACCTTCCTGAATACTCATTTATAATTGGTGCAGATTTTAATGCCATTTGGGATCCTGGGATGGATAAATCTTATCCCACCTTTTCCAACGAACAGAAAAATTCATCTAATGCGTTAAAGGATTGGTCGAAGAATACAGGTGTAAATGATCTATGGCGATCACTCAACCCCACGACCCGGAAGTACTCTTGTCGATTTGCAAGACATAACACACTTTCCAGAATAGATTATGTTTTTGCATCCCCGAGACTATTTGATAACTATGACGTGGAAATGGTACCCAATGCATTATCAGATCACTGTTATTTACTCCTAAAAGGATCATTTGGTATACTGTCATCCCGAGCCCCAAGATGGCGATTTAACTCGATATTGCTGAATAACAAGGAATTCATTACACAACTCAAAGAAGCTCTTTCTGTATTCCTACTGGAGAATGCGAAATCGGTGCAGGACCCCAGAATATTATGGATGTCGGTAAAGGGATTGATCAAGGATTTTACCGGGTGCTTTTCCTCCAAAATACGCAAGAATCGTTGCTCAAAACTGGCAGAGCTGTAAACGCTTTACTCTACGTTATTTTCTTCTTTACAATACAACTACTCGGTTCGACTGGAAACTCAAATTAATGTGTTAAAAAAAAGAGATTAATGCCATTTATAAACAACAATCTGAAGTACAAATACGTAGCACAAGACAACAGCATTACTCTCAAGGTTCTAAACCAAGTCACCTACTACTGTAGCTATGCGATTAAGAGTCAACGCAAAATTTGCAGATATAACTACCATTAAAGCACAACAAGGACTTGTTACAGACCCTAAAAAAATCAACGAGACATTCAAAGAGTTCTACTCCAACTTGTATAAATCAGAAACGACCTTTGATCAAAACAAAATGGACACATATCTTAATCAAATTAACCTCCCTAAACTATCAGAGGATGACGCTAAACAGTTAGAAACACCCATCACACTAGATGAACTCAGGGAGGCCATATCTGAAATGCAAAGTGGTAGGGCTCCTGGAAGAGACGGTATCCCACCAGAAATGTACCTCTCATGTTGGGACGTAATTGGACCCCTATTACTTAATATGATTTTATACTCAATCAAGGAGGAGAACTTCCATAAGAACGACAATATTGCACTCATAACAGTCCTCCTTAAAAAAGACAATGACCCCACCGATTGCGGTAGTTATAGACCCTTAAGCCTCCTCGGAACCGATATAAAACTGTACTCTAAGGTATTAGCCATCAGACTTCAAAAGCATATGACGTCTTTAGTTCATCCGGATCAGACTGGCTTCATAAGAGGCCGCTTGATCACGGATAATATAAGACGATTACTACACGTACTAGATGCCAGCAAGGATGACACCACACCTAAGGCGATGCTGTCCCTGGATGCGATGAAAGCTTTTGATAGGTTGGAATGGTCTTATCTATGGGCAGTATTAGAAAGGATGGGGTTAGGAAAAGGATTCATTGATATGATTAAAGTATTATACAAAGACCCATCGGCCATAATTACAACAGGTATAATCACCTCCAAAAACTTTCCGGTATCACGCTCCTCTAGACAGGGTTGCCCTCTTAGTCCCGGACTATTCGATTTATCATTAGAGCCTTTAGCACAATATATAAGACAATCCCAATCCATAGAACCAATCGCAATCAAGGGCACACAACATAAAATTTGTTTATATGCGGACGACGTAATACTGTTCATGCAAAACCCTAACACCGCAATGCCTCATCTTCTCAAGTTGATTCATCCAATCAACAGTCATCTCCCGCCTCGACTACTGCAACGCACTGCTAGCTGGCCTCCCGGCCACTGCCACCAAGCCTCTTCAACTCATTCAAAACGCAGCGGCCCGCCTGATATCAAACCTACCGAAGTCGGCCCATGTCACCCCACTTCTTAGGGACCTGCACTGGCTCCCCATTGCTGCACGTATCCGCTTCAAGGCCCTCGACCTAGCATACCGTGCAGCAAAGGGAACCGCTCCCGCCTACCTCCGGTCAATGGTCTCTAACTACACACCCTCAAGACCCCTACGCTCTGCATCTTCTGGCCGCCTCAGACCTACTCCTATCCAAGCTCCCGGAGGGTCATCAAAGAGAAGCCGCCTATTCTCAGTCCTTGCCCCACAATGGTGGAATGAACTACCCATCCCAGTTAGGACAGCCGAATCCCGTCCAATCTTTCGCCGTCGACTAAAGACTCACTTCTTCAACCATTATCTGAAATGATAAAAAAAAAAAAAATCTAACCCTGACTAACCTTACTGTCATGCACTTGTCCTAATAAACTAACCTACACTGTAACACGCAACACTTGATGAACATTGTTACTCAGCTGATAGAGTTGTACCCTTCTTGCTGTCTTGTCGTACAGAACTTGTAAGTCGCTTTGGATAAAAGCGTCAGCTAAATGACTAAATGTAAATGTAAATGTATCGGGATTTAGGATAAATTGGCCAAAGTCGGCTTTCCTTCCACTTAATGCCCCTGCAAAAAATATACTCCTTCCAGAAGAAATACCAATGGTTAAACACTTTAGATGTTTGGGAGTTGAAGTATTCCCTACTATAAGCCAAACGGTGAAGTACAATTACATAAAAATCCAAAATAAGATCAAATACGACTTTGACAGGTGGTCAAAACAGGCACAGGTATCAATAGTTAAGATGGATGTCCTACCAGGCGGTTAGGTGGCCGAGCGGAGATTGCGTTCGTCACCAGCCCCGGAGCTGAGCTGGATTTGCCTGTTCGAATCCAGCTCACAGCTCCGGGGTTGTCACCAGCTTGGCTGGCCGTCTGCACTGATACAATTGGCTGTATCAGAGGGTGGGAGAAGCTGGCGGGGTGGGTCCGGGTCGTTGTAAACAGCGACTCCTACAGTTCGGTCGGGGCGCCTGCTAAGCGCGGATTGGACGTGAGGGGGATAGTGTGGTCCTCCCACACGCTACGCCCTCTCAATGAGAATCCGCGCTGCCAGGTGAAAAGAAGCGGTGATTGGCTGGACGTGTGTCGGAGGAAGCACGTGGTAGCCTCCACTCTCCCAGATGATCTGACTGTGGGGGGTAAGTGCGCAGCGACCAGGAAGGGACTGGGAATTGGCATACGACTAACATTGGGATGGGAGAAAATCGGAGGAAAATGGAGGGGGAAAAAGACCAAAAAAAAAAAAAAAAAGGATGGATGTCCTACCTAGAATCAACGTCATTAGCTCAATGCTACCGTTACCCCCAAAAAATTACACTCTACCGCATACAAATTTATTTGGAATAACAAACCACCACGTATAAAAAGATCCACCGCACAGAGAAACAAAGCCGACGGAGATATGGCATTTCCAGATTTTTACCACTATTTTAAGGCGTACACTTTAAGACCACTGACAACCTGGTTTGATCCCCAAGCATCAGTATCCTGGAGAAATTTAGAAGTAAATACAGTAGCACCACATAGACTGCAGGACATAGTATACACCAAATTATCAATTAAGCAATGCGAATTGAAATTTGGCCCCATTATTACTCATGCGATCCGGATATGGCGTGAAACACACAAAAAAATTCTAACCCACATAAATGGCATAATCATACTCCCCTATTCAATAACAATGCACTCCTGATTGGAAAACGACCTATAAGATACCCTAAATGGGAAAAGCAGGGCATACACACATTAGGAGATGTTTTCAACAAACGGGGTTTTTGTAGATATGAAGAAATACATAAAAAATTTAATCTCACCAGTTCCACATATTATTTTTACGCACAGTTATTGTTATGCTTGAAGGCTCATGGAGTCCCAGTAAGGATACCAATTGAACACCACAGATACCACAAATTCTTCTATGAAAGAGAGACATCGAGAGGTTTTGTATCAGATTTGTATCATCAATTACTAACGTCCTCGTATGGAATCCTCCACCTAGACTCAGTCTGGAGGAGGGATATACCAGACCTGGAAATAAATTTTGATTGGCAAGAAGCCTGGGCAAACGTTCGACTTGCGTCACGTAACCCGGACCATCAACAAATCAATCTTAACTATATTCATAGGACATACCTGACTCCTATAAGATTGAACAGAATGGGACTTAAACAAGACTCCAGATGCTCCTTATGTACAAATGGGGATGAGGGTACATTTATGCACATGTACTGGGACTGCCCACCAGTTAAGATATTCTGGAAAGAAGTGTCCCAGCAATTATCAAATTTCTTAATTCTGAATATACCTGTACACCCCTCTGTATTGCTGTTGAATGATGTTTTTGAGTTTGCAGTCCCTATACAGCTAAAGAGATTAGTTTTATCTGGTATCACAGCGGCTAAAAAGCTGATAGCATCACGATGGTTTCAACCGGAAAAAATTTGCCGGAAGGTTTGGATTCTTACATATCTCGATGTGATTTATCTAGAAATATCTACAGCAAGAATTTTAGGTGTCAGTGAATCCAAAATTGCAATGTGGTTAGAAGTGGTGGAGAGAATAAAAGCTAGCATATGAATTGTAGTGCCTGGTTAGGAGCGAATGATAATGGATGGATTATCCAAGTGGGGGTCCGGGGGGGGAGCGAGCGAGAGCATATGTGTGTAGGGTATTAGATAGCAAGTATTAGGTGTATATCTCGTATAATACATTTATTTAAATGGTGATTTCATTGGATGTGTACTGTTAATTAATGCTTGTATATCTAATTTTATGTTGTTATGTTTATGTTTATGTGTATGTTTAAAAAAAAAAAAAAAAAAAAAAAAACCTAACAAATGAGACAAACTTTACACGAAAACGAAGAATGGTGGAACAAACAAATTGACACTAGGAAACTTACTAGGAACACAGGAGAACAAGGACATGTACATCAAACATGGAACCGAAACAATGAACCCACAAAAAGGGTAGGGAAAACACACCAGATATAGGGGGAACAATTAACACTAGAGAGACTGCAGGGCAATTAGCTAAACGAGACGCACATGGGATGGGGTGAGACAACCAGGAAGGAAACACACACAAGAAAAGACTGAACACCCTGGGGTAAAATACTGAATAACACCACAAAACACACAACAAAACACTAAAGACAATAATCACAAGCTATACCAGACAAGAGAAAACAGGGGGCAAGAGGTACACATGGATAGACAGCAGGATGGTGAGAACACTCAGAAAGACAGACAGTTTGAGCAGACATAAATGTACAAGGTGCAATGTCGAGAATTGTCCAGCAGGTGGCGGAAGTCCATGGAAGAGTATGTGCAAAGGTGGGGGTTGTTGAGGAGTAGACAGGATGGGAGGGTCCTAGAACAGGTGGACCCTTACATCTAGAGTTCCAAACTAGTAGTGATGTGAGATAAAGTGTCAGGACCAGGACTGGGGGACCCAAGATGCAGGCGGACACTGTAGTAATATAGAAGATATATTTATTTCAAGAACAGGGGAAGGTTGGAGGTGGTGAGTTTGTAGCTAGCAGAGAAGGCCGGCAGGCAGGCAGGCAGGCAGGCAATGGTGATCCTGAGACAGAAGAAACATAAAATGAGCTAAACACAAAAAGCACAGAAAAACTGACAAAAAACCTGTAGAGCTGCTGGATCATGACATAAGGAGGTAATTTCCCATTAATGGCCTTAAGGATAAATAAATACCAGTGTTGATTTAGCCTATCTGCCAGAGAAGTCCAACCCATGCAGAATTCAGTTGGTCACCTCGATTTAACGTCTCATCCGGAGGACAGATATTTGCGCACAACATACATAATCTTTGAAAAGAAAATGCCTTGCCACTAACGCAGGATATGCTGGGTTCGAGCCCAGCTCTCTGCGTTGCTACCAGCTTGGCTGGTCGTTCATACTAACACAATTGGCAGTGTTAGGGGTGGGAAAGCTGGGGGGTGGGGATTGGACGTTGTGGACAGCGACTCCTACAGGTCGGTTGGTGCGCCTGTACAGCAGAATCAGGAAGCATTGGGGGCAGCGTGAGCCTCCCACACGTTACTCCTCGCCACTGAGAGATCGCGCTGTACAGGTGAAAAGATGCGACAGCTGCCTCCTTGTGTACCGGAGGGGACACGTGATGCAAGGCTTGGTCCACACTGCAGCCGACCAGTGGGAGGCATAGTCTAGCAACGTTCGAGACAGGGGAGGGGAGAATTGAAGGGAGAATTGGCGAGGCGAAATTGGGATGGGAGAAAAATAGAAAAAATGGATAAAAAAAAAAAAAAAAAAATGCCTTCTTGCCTTCAAACATGTTTCTTAGTAATCCAACAAATAATCACATCACATTCTTTTTCAAAATAATCTGGAATCTGAGCACTATTTCCTATTTTATTATATTTGTTTTTTTACAGTAACTACAGACTACACATTTATTTAGCTAATTTGATTATTTTAATCTCATTATATGTAATCTGTCACTGTAGCCTACTTCTTGCTGTAACCTCACTAAGAATAGCCTACCACTGCTTTGGACCGGATCCCCGCCAGGCAAATAAAACAGCCCGTAAATGTCACATGTTGCTGGTGAGGGTTCACTGAGGACAAGCGTTGAGTAAGGTTTCGGTTAGACAAGCAGCTTGTAAATCAGCCATATACAGTGTATTCAGAGGGCGATTTGAGGGGGGTTGAAAATGTATTGTTCTCCAAAAGACATACCTGCTAGGTACACTCCTGCTAGGTACACTCCTGCTAGTTACACTCCTGCTAGTTACACTCCTGCTAGGTACACTCCTGCTAGTTACACTCCTGCTAGGTACACTCCTGCTAGGTACACTCCTGCTAGGTACACTCCTGCTAGGTACACTCCTGCTAGTTACACTTTTGCTAGTTACACTCCTGCTAGTTACACTCCTGCTAGTTGCACTCCTGCTAGTTACACTCCTGCTAGGTACACTCCTGCTAGTTACACTCCTGCTAGGTACACTCCTTCTAGTTACACTCCTGCTAGGTACACTCCTGCTAGTTACACTCCTGCTAGGTACACTCCTGCTAGTTACACTCCTGCTAGGTACACTCCTGCTAGTTACACTCCTGTAGTGCTAGGTACAGTACACTCAGCTGCCATTGCCCTTGACCATGGTACTGGCATTACAACTGGGGTTGGTCCCCGGATGCCTGGCTGTGGCTGCCCCACTGCTCCTAAGGTGGGATGGGTCAAATGCAGAGGAGTCACATCCCCCAGTTTGATTGATAAAGTATAATTTACCTTAACACCTTGTTTACAAGAATTATGGCCATACACCTCATTAGGGAAAACTCAACTAAATAATTTACCTCCTCTCCTTGTCGCCCCTGTGAACAAATCAACCTCTTGAGTACATCGTTGCCGTTAGGTGAAACACGTGTGACTCTACTCTTGACCTTATTGATTGTTTATTCTGAAAGGTGATGTGGTCCCTTGCATACTGACAGAGTATCATGACCACAGTGCTTGTGAAGCCCATTCAGAACCAGTTTCAAAAACACATGTTCCTCAATCTGAAGACTTCAAAAAGTTAAAAAAGTCCTAAATTTTTTTCTTTTCCCCCTCAATGACCCAAAAAGTGACAGCCGAAACGAGAGCTTTTATCTGACTGCTGAGATATCATACAGTAAATAAATGAATTAATTAATATATATATATTAATATTAATTTGAGTTAGATTTCCATTTTAATTTCAGACAAAAGTAGCCTACAAATAATCCCAAAACTCAAATAGATAATATATATTTTATACCTTTGCACTTGACATACATCAACACTAATAGATTAGTATACTATATATATATAGTGTATAAAGTTCAAACAAAGAGACATAGTGTGTCTCCTTTGCAAGCTTTAGAACTAAGACTAGTTTAGTCAAGTGCTCCACATTGTATCATACAAAAGTGCCCTCAGGTTAGCATAATACAAGCATACAATAAAACAAACAGTAAAATACAGTTTTTATATTTAGAGACTGACAAGTGTTTTATGTTCTGTATATAAAAAGACAAAACATCACTTGATTGTAGCCTACCTATAACTTTATTTTTATTTTCATCAATAGAAAGATGTAATCTGTATCTGTACTACTTTAAATAGCAGAACTATCTATGGGTGATGATGACACAGTAAGGAGAGGTGATTTAAGACACCGTGTTCTACCCAAACCGTGGAACGTCATTCAGAAATACTGCTGGTCACTTGAGAACCGGAAGACAAGAGTTAACCACATCATGATCCCCTCCTGGCTGGAAAGAGTCACTGTACCACGAGCAGCCGCTGAAAAGCGTCACTGTACCACCACGAGCAGTGACATGTTTTAGTAGCAGTCACTGAGGCCTGCTTGGACTGGTGCTCGCTGACTGGGCATGGTATTCCTATCACAGATATCAGGTCAGAGGGTTTACACACACACACACACACACACACACACACACACACACACACACACACACACACACACACACACACACACACACACACACACACACACACACACACACACACACACACACACACACACACACACACTGACATACACACACACACACACACACACACACACACACACACACACACACACACACACACACACACACACACATGCTTATACACACCTAGACACACAGTCACACACAGACTCAAGACACATCCCTACACAACCATACACACACACACACACACAAATACTCAGACACACATGCAAACACAAAACACTTTTCTCAAGCTACATACACAAAACCTCACATTTCTCTTTTCAAAACCAAACTATCTCACCAGAACAGTTGCCCATAATGCTCAAAAGAAAACGTTGACACCAAAATCCCTCTCAAGGCCTGCAAAAATGTAAACAGTACTAAGCATCATTACACACAACAACAAATAATTGAAAACAATGTTCAGAGTGTGAGAATGTTCTTTTTACAGTTTCACAACTGCCAGGACACATTTTTAGAAACCTTCTTATCTGTTCTCAAAATATATGTATTGGGCATTTATAGATGTGTGTGGTTCATAGGAATAGTATGTAAATTACAGTTTTTGCTGTACGATTGCTTTGACTCATTTTGCACATCAGAGTTTCAATGTGCAAAGCCCTTACTGTATACACACAGAATGCTATACTGCTCATTTTGGGTTCTAAATGTAATATAGCATGCAAAATAAAAATACCAGTGTCAAATCAGATAATAGTACATGCAAAGGTTTATCACAGTACCATAACATTATGTAGCAGGGTGGATTATCCCTGCTTCGTGGGAACGGGTGTGCACCATCACTGGGTAGCGGGACACAGTAGAGCTCCGTCTGACTGCACCCTCGTCTTTGGGCCTGGAGCGTCAAACTGGAGGCCGGCAGTGAGAGTGGATGGGGCCCGGGATTTACCAACCTGGTCTGGTACTCTGGTCTTCCTCGCCTTTCCGGGGCGGTCAGCAGTACTCCCCAACTTGCTCTCACTTCCCCCAATACCTCCGTAACCCTCCCACACCTATAGTGACTGATAGATGAATAAATAGATTCGTTCCTCCTGCAAGCAGTACCCTCCCTTGATGACCACTAGAGACCTTAATGACTGTAAGGGGAAAGGGTTAAATAATAATAATAATACCCGCATCAAAAAGGGTTAGGGTTAGACTCAATAATGGACACGCACACACACAATTCCTGTCTTAGTTCGTTTAGTGTTACTTATACTGGGCAGTGACAAGTATTACTGGCAGTGAGTCAAATGGCATATAATATCATTATTCCTAATTACTAATAATTATAATAATAATAATAATAATATATATATAACACGTATTAGTGTTGTCAAAAATATCGAAGTATCGATACATATCGATACTGAATATTTAAAATGGTTTCGATACTCATTTCCCGAAATACCGATATTTTCTGCAGTATCGGTACCAGCTGGCGAGTGTTCTACTGTACCTCAAGTTGTTGACGCGCTGTTCAGAGCACGCTTGCCCCTCCGCCTGCTCCGAGTCCAGCCCTCCCCCTCAGAGCCGTCTTCAGTTTGTAAATAAACATTTTAGCTGAGTGAAGATGGCAAATGCAGAGCCTCCGCAACTTGTGCTTGTGTATAAAGAAAACAGCAGAAGTGCTGTTTGGAGGTACTTCGGGTTTGAGTAAACAACGAAGGACAAGCTAAAGCTGCCCCAATGCTATTTGCAAGCGGTGTTAGAGCAGTGCCAACGAGGATCTCCATAAAGAAATGAAAGAGGTTCGTGACAGCTGCTCTTTCAACGTCACTGTGACTGAAGCATTAAACCATTAACTCTAGTTTAATACATGATACGTTGTCTACTGATGGCGCATAATATCAACAGCTGATTCGTTGTAACGTTAGAGCTAGCTACTGCTAGCCGTTAGCTCCGTTAGCTTAGCTGGCCACTTTTACAATTACTGCATGGAAACGGAGTAACGTTAACGTTTAAACGTTATGTCGAGGTCATACAATACTACAGTCGACATAAGGTTAACGTTACCCCGTTTCCATGAAGTGTTTAAATAGCAGCAATCTTGTTGAAAATGTAACGTTACTCAAATGCTCCGAGCATAGCCTCTCTCTCTCTCTCTCTCTCTCTCTCTCTCTCTCTCTCTCTCTCTCTCTCTCTCTCTCTCTCTCTCTCTCTCTCTCTCTTGTTATCTTTAAATAAAAATCGAAACTGCTACTAACTGTAATACAAACAGTTCAGTTTGTCAGGTACATGCAACACAGATTACAGTGTTTACATCTGTCTGCTTGGGAAAATACCATGTTCTGCATCTGCAATTAAAATGATTGAAGTGAGATGAACAGTTATTTTTAAATGTGTGATCTAAAGATAAACAAAGGGTTTTAAAAGTGTTGTATTTATCTTCTCTTATAGTACCAGAGAGAAGCTGAGGAGAATCAACCAGCAACAAAAGCTAAATTTGTTTTAAAAAAAAAATATATATATATATATATATATATATAATGTATATATATATATATATTTTTTTTTTTATATCGAAATGGTATCGAAGTATCGATACTTTTCAAGGTATCGTATCGAAGTCGAAATTCCAGTATCGTGACAACACTAACACGTATACAATAATACCTTCCTCTAAGGCTTTACATATTACGGCAGCATTAATGTACCCCAGGAAGAAACAGGGTTAACTAGACGGGAAATCAATAGGCATGACCATACACGTTATCACACTCAAAGGAAATGAAAAGGTGGGCCCACTTTACCTAACAAAAGTCCTAAACTAATGCCGGCATGTAATGTTTATGGGGTACCCCTATGAACTGTAGTTAGCAACATTAGCTTCGCCCGTAGGCCGCGCCACACTGTGTACTGTGCAATAGGATCTTGGGCACCGAAGCGCCAGTGTACTCAACCAAGATGGCGGCCTCGCCGCACCACCACTGTCCGGGTGGTAAGATGGCGTCGAACGCTCTCGTCTCAGGAGCTAGCAAGCTGTGTTAGGCTGAGGGGGCAGTAGCGGGCTGGAGGCGCGTGCTGGGTGATGGCGACCTCTGCTGGACGGGACGAACTCCCGTGCTAGGCTGACGACCGCCGGTGCAGAGCAGATGTAGACCGCCGGCGAAGACAGGCTGCTGGCTGCCGGTGCTGGGTTGACGCGCAATAATAATCTGAAGGCTACCTTAACTGAAGCTAATCTGTGGGTCCTAGACAGCCCTCCTGCTAGCCGAAACATACAACAACGCAGGGTGCCTCTAACCACCAGTCCTCTTCAAGCCACGCTGGCCGGGCACCTCGCTGGAGGGGATAACGTTAACATAAGCCAACTCTTGACTATACCGCTTTCTTCTAGGATAACTCGTTGTATCACTAGGGTTATTCAGTGGGGACATGCAACACGCTACTAAGCTTATATTTCTAGTATAACCCGTAATATATTCAAGTTCAATACGTTCACCCGCGTGATCCACTACGTGGCTCTTCCAACGACACGACCACCCAGGTCCAAGTCCAACGTCGAAGAGGCTGGTTCTCTCCACTTCCGTTTCAGTTGACTTGCTTCTCCTCATGCCTCTCTCGTGCGCTCCGCCTGCCACCGCCGCCTCCTGCTGGTACCGCCAACTCGCCCCACAGGAAGAACTGGGTGGATTGAATATGATTCAGTTTACTGTTTATAATCCATATTCCAGCCGGTGAGAGAAGGAGAAACTCGCGTCATTGTTCGAGAGAATATCAATGGAAACTAGTTAATATGTCTTTGTGCACAAAGGGGAGATAAAAGGCAAGTCAGCACTTCTGAATAATAGTCACATATTCAGGGTGCTACAATTAGATATTTCAAACAATTACAGTAAGTTACAGTTGTTCACAATTGCTTACGTAAGTCATTGCTGTATTTTCATTATACAACAATATCATCAAATAATGCTGCCAAACTAAATCCTTCTGATCAAAAAAGAGATTGAAAGTGTTCTTTGGTCATAATGCAAAATGCTATACTCCTAATCTTGGGCTCAAAATATGTAATATATAGCATGCAAAAGTGAAACAACTAAACCAAATTAGATTATATTTCATGCTAAAGTTTATCATAGTGTCAGAACAGTGGATATGTTCATCGTTGAAGTTTACTGTAATTATTGGTGCATTTTCAAATACAACAACCATTATCAAATAATGCGGTCAAACAGAACATACAGAGTCTATGCAATGGTAATTTCTTCATACTGTATGAAAATACAGTTATCACAACTCAATGCAAAAAATTTGTAAACAGTACGGAGGATCCATTACACACAACAACACACGTAAACATTTTAAACACAATGTGATGTTTTTCTTTACAGTAATTACATAACTGCACTATCCTTATCAATATAGTTACAGTTTTTTGTAAGCTATTTGAAATTCAGTAACAGTATACATACTGCATTTGGAAACAAGACCTATACATGTATGATATAGGCCTACTATACAGTAATGCATCTTGTACACATCCTTCTTGCCCCCCACCCCAAAGAAGAAAAGAAAAATCCTTTGGAACCTTCAGAAAACTGTGTACTTGTCTCTGAGTCTGCACTGGCCTATAGGTGTGGTCACATCATTCTTACATCAGTCTTACATTTTGAGTCATTGTGTTTAATCGATGACACTAGTTCAACTTTTGCTGACTGTGGCTATCATTTTGCATCACATGAGCTTCAATGTGCACATTTGATCAGAGATGTTTGCAACATGTGTTTTAGCAAGACAAAATGTGTTTAGAGTTGTGAGAAAGGGGGATTGAGTTTTGTGAATTGTATCTACAGGTGAAATGTGTTTATGGTTTTGGCAAATGGGGGCTAGTTTTATTGAATGTGTTTAGGGAACTTGTCATTTAATTTAGGGTATTGTGTTTTGTGTTTTAGCAATCGTGAAAAAGTGTAATTTAACTATTTCACAATAAAGGCGTTGATGGTCAACACCATCTTGTAGGCGCATGCATTGGAATTATTTCCCCCCAAATCTTTGGGTTTCAAAACTCTCTCTGAAATCTACACCTTTAAAAACCGTCTCTTTCTCCCCTCCCAGAACCACAGTGCCGGTTGAGAGCATAGTGAACCTGATGCACCAGGTGTCGATGGGGATGAAGTACCTGGAGGAGAGGAACTTCGTCCACAGAGACCTCGCGGCCCGGAACGTTCTGCTGGTCAACCAACAATTTGCTAAGATCAGCGACTTCGGCCTGTCCAAGGCCCTCGGGGCTGACAATAACTACTACAAGGTAGCGACTTCTAGACAATCGCCTTATTCCGCTTCCTTGTTGCCTGGAAACACAAGGTGAATATGGGGGGCGTGTGGATAAAGCAAACTGCTAAATAGTGGCTCTGAAAGTTAGGTCAAAGATCATTGGTTGTTTCCAAGAATGGTATAAATAGTGGAGCTGGTTCTAAATCCTGTTACAAAAAGAGTGTCATGGTAGTTTGATGGTAATTTCAGTTTTACCATGATACCGGCCATTGCATTAATCATCTCCCATGGTACTGCCATGGTAAAAGTCATGTATCACCATGGTACTAATTTTGTACTTAAATAATACCATGGTACAATTGTATTTAAACCATGATACCATGGTATTTCCATCATGGTAGTGACCATATTTTTTGGCAATAGCATTATATTTGTCTTTCATAAGGGATGGCTTGTTTAAAGGATAGAAAGGATAGAGAAAAAAAGTAAATGCTAAACAAAGTTTTGGCCAAAGGGCAAGGAGTCCCAATGCCATGTTTTCCCCTGAATAACATTTCAGTCAATCAGCTAAAACCACACTCAGACTGGGCAAAACCACTTTCCCATTATATATGGGACACTTAAATCACTTGTATCATTCACTTCTTTTGACGTCATAATTTGTATCATTCACTTCTTTTGACGTCATTTAAATCATTCGTATCATTCACTTCTTTTGACGTGCGTAGGCTCGTACGGCAGGAAAATGGCCGCTGAAGTGGTACGCTCCAGAATGTATGAACTTCCATAAGTTCTCCAGTAAAAGTGACGTGTGGAGCTTTGGCATCACCATGTGGGAGGCCTTCTCCTATGGAGGAAAACCATACAAGGTACAGTATAGACCTTTTCAAACTTGACATCAACATATGCATTCTAGGGGCAAGTGTTTTCCTGCTGCAGTGCTTGCTAATACAATAGGAATAAGACGGGAAATAAACTTAATAATAATAATAATAGATTGAATTTATAGAGAGAAGCGCCTTTCTCAGACTCAAGGACACTTTACAAGAGAGAGAAGCTATATAAAGGGGGGGTAAAAATATGAATATATATATAAAAAGAAATATAGGAAAAGATAAATAATAATAATAAGGAGGCAGGGTGCTGTCCAATGGACCTGTCTCAAAACCCTGCCCTCTTTTCTTGATCCTCCAATCACAGCTGTCGCTTACCTCTGACTTCCTTGTACAAACAAAGTTTGTACGAGGAAGTCAGAGGTAAGCGACAGCTGTGATTGGAGGATCAAGAAAAGGGGCAGGGTTTGAGACAGGTCTATTGGATGAAACAGTAACAGAAAAAAAATAAACAAAAAAACAAGTAGGTTTTGAAGAGGTTGATGGTGTCGGAGCCTCGGATGGAGGGGGAGAGGGAGTTCCACAGCCTGGGGGCAGCTACAGAGAAAGATCGGTCTCCCAGTGTGGAACGCCTGGTGTGGGGGATGGTGAGGAGGTTGGAGTTGGAGGAGCAGAGGCCTCGTGCTGGAGTGTAGGGGTGGAGTAGGTCGGTAGGGGCCAACCCGTGCAGGGATTTGTAGGTGAGGAGGAGGATCGTGTAGGGGATTCGGTGGTTGATGGGGAGCCAGTGGAGTTTTTGCAGGGTAGGGGTGATGTGCTGCCAGGGTTTGGTGCATGTGAGGACCCTCGCAGCTGAGTTTTGGTCGTACTGTAAGCGATCCAGAACCTTCTTGGAGGCACCAAGAAGAATTCCGTTACAGTAGTCGAGGCGGGAATGGTAAATGGCTGCTTTTCTATATAGCGCTTTTATCCAAAGCGCTTTACAATTTGTTACACACATTTGACCCATTCACTCACACACCGACGGCGGAGGCAACCATGCAAGGTGCCAACCTGCTCATCGTGAGCAATTAGGGGTTAGGTGTCTTGCTCAAAGACACATCGACACGCTGCCCGGGAGGAGCGGGAATCGAACCGGGAACCTCCGGATTTCCAGACGACTGCTCTACCTCCCAAGCCACCGTCACCCCCTGGAAGTGATGAAGGCATGAATGGGTGTTTCCGCTGAGGTGTCGGAGAGTGAGGGGCAGAGGCAGGAAATGGTTCTGAGGTGGAAAAAGGCGGACCTGGTGACAGACTTGACGTGAGGGTGAAATGAGAGGGTTGAGTCCAGTATTACGCCCAGGTTCCTTACCTCTGTGGAGGGGCAGATGGAGTAGCCATCCACGGAGAGAACAAGGCGGTCAATCTTTTGGAGGAGGGCTAGGGAAGCTACAACTATTAATTCTGTCTTCTTGCTGTTGAGTTGGAGGAAGTTGGTGGTCATCCATGTTTTTATGTCCTGGAGGCAGGCAGTGAGTGGGGGAGGGGGGAGGGAGGGGAGCAGAAGTTTTGGTGTGGAGGTAAAGCTGCGTGTCGTCTGCGTAGGAGTGGAAGTGGAAGCCATGTTTTAATTTGAACTTGGGCCCAAGCCGTTCCCCTAGCAACGCATCTCAAACCACGCGCTCTTTTCTTGATCCTCTATTTTCAACTGTCACTATCTGAGGGAAGCAGATGTTGTGATTGAAGAATCAAGAAAAGAGGGCGAGGGTTTGAGATTAAAACGTGTTGTTGTTGTGTTGTTTCAACATAGCCATTTAAAGAGTGTATGTACCAACGATGGCCTCTGAATATCTGACTGCATTTGCAATGTTTGTGTCCCTTGCCAGTCTGACATTTATGAGTAATGAGTCATTTAATAAATCTGATTTTGGATATTGTATTATTATTATGTTTAATTCACTGTATTGGCTGCAGGCTTGCGACTTTATTTTTGTCATGTTTATTCAAGTTAGCTATATATATGGCCACGTTTATAGTTCTATTGTTCTTGTTTTTGTAACATACAGTTCTCATGGGGTGCTCGTTTAGAGCACAGGTTGTATAAGGTTAGCTGGAATGCTAGGCGCAGTCAGTGATACTCTGGCTGTGAGTAGTGACGTCCTTTTGGGACGTGAGAGGGTGTTTAATGTTTGTTTGTTTTGCGCTCCTAGTATTCAAGACAGTAGGGCTGACCCCGATTAGTCAAATAGTCGACCAATTGATTGAAAGGAGCCGTAGTCGACTGCCAACCTCTTAGTCGAATACGCTCGGCCAAAGACAGCCGGTGCAAAAAAGAAAGCGCATGGATGCACTTTTCCGTCCTTTAAGCATCTCTGAGAGATCACACCCCCCCACGCGATGTCAGAGGCATCCACCTCCACTATAAACGGAGCCTCTGAATCGTGGCGGATCAGTACAGGGGCGGAGGTAAACCGACGTTTAAGGTTGCAGAAGGCTGACTCTGCCCGAGGCGACCATTCAAAGCCAGGGAGAGAGGCCTTAGTGAGACCTGTCAGAGGATTGACTAAGGTGCTAGAATTGCGAATAAAACGCCTGTAAAAATTTGCAAAGCCCAAAAAACGTAATTCCTTGAGCGACAAAGGCTGTGGCCAGTCCAAGACTGCACTCACCTTGGCTCGATCCATGCAAAGATCACCCTTTGTCAACACAAAGCCCAGGAAGGAAACGGTGTCGGTGTGGAACACACACTTCTCTGCCTTAACAAATAGCTGATGCTTGAGGAGACGCTGTAGCACCTCACGAACATGCAGTTGGTGTTGCACCATATCGCGAGAAAAAATTAGGATGTCATCTAAGTAGACAAAAACTGACACCCCAATAAAATCCTGCAGCACGTCGTTAACCAGGGCTTGGAAAACTGCCGGAGCATTAGCTAAACCAAAGAGCATGACTAAATACTCAAAATGCCCGTTGGGCGTGTTAAATGCAGTTTTCCACTCGTCAAGTTTAGAGAAGACCTGTGCCCCCTGTAAGCACTCAAAGGCGGTGTCCATGAGAGGCAGAGGGTAGCGGTTCTTGATGGAAACGTCGTTCAATCCCCTATAATCTATGCAAGGCCGCTGACTACCATCCTTCTTTGCAACAGGGGATGTGGATGGACAAATATGCCCCGTGGACAGTGCCTCTTGAATGTAGGTGTTCATGGACACTGTCTCAGGGCGAGAGAGGGAAAACATACGCCCACAGGGTGGAGAGGTACCAGGTAGAAGATTAATGGGGCAGTCGTATGGTCTATGAGGCGGTAGTGCGTTAGCACACGTTTTACAAAAAACTGCCGCAACCAATGGTGACAGTTCAATCAGTGAATAGACAGCGAATCAGACGTGAACAACAATGAGTGCAAATACCAACCACCAGGTGAACAACTCCAGAATGACAGAATGACAGAATGAACCCAGAACGTTACACCTTTACATTATTACAATTATTATTATGATTTATGATTTTTTTTGTGTGTGTATATGTATGTGTGTATGTATTGTGACGAACCTGGGGTGATCAGGCTCGCCACGGTTCAAATACAAACAAATTTGAATGTCCACACAAGAGCAATATCAATCAATACAAGTATTTATTGAATTCAGGGCAGAATCCAGAGGGGAAAAGCAAAAGAATGGTTGTGGTTCAGTCCGAGGGTCAAAAACACAAAACAGGCTCGCCGACAGAAAAAGGGATTGTTCACAATTCGGTAGTCGTCCAGTCCAGGGTCAGTACACAAGGGGGTATCTCAGCCAGTCCAGGGTCCAGTATACAAAGAACACCTACTTGCCTTTACCTTTCCTATTACTACCTCTCACCTTCACAACTCCGAATACACAATCTCTCTCTCTCTCAATACAACAACTCCAACTCCGCTCAACTTATTCCTCTCTAACCTAGTGGTTATATTTCGTATAGCTCTGCTCAGCGTCATATTGCAATACTCTTCATATGAACTGAAATAAATTCACACATGTACCTTTGCTACCACCATCTGTCTGGCCACACCCCCATCCGCTACCTACAAAAGCAGGAGTGTGGCCATACCATCAGCTCCTTCTTCAATTTTCATCATGTTGAGTGCCTGTTAACACCACTTTAAGTTGCTGAATTGTTTTGAAGAAAGTTGGAGCTGCGTTGACATTATTTCTTGTTTTTTTCTCTCTGTCTTGGGGTGGGATTGACGCCGCGGTCGTGGCAGCCAGTCGCGCCCAGTCGCCGTCCGGTGGATAGCTTGCCTCTCCGAGGAGCTGGTGTACCAGGGGCATCCCCCGTGAGATGGCCTGGTTCCTGCTCTGGTTCCTCCGCCGCCGGGGGGCCGTCGGCCGATGGGCAGACGGCTCCTCTGGTGGCAGAGGATCTGAGACGCAAACTTTTCGCCTCTGCTCGCTCCCGTCATAGGATGGTGGCTTGCAGGGGTGAACGGCCTGGTTTTGGTGAGCTGCTGAAGCCAGATGAGGGTGCTTCTGCTTCTCCGTGGCCGATGGAAACGGAGGATTTCATGGTGGGAGCAGAGGCGCTCTTATTTGACGCCTCGGTGGGGACGCATCACTCTCCCTCTCAGGGTGTGGCAGGGGGTGATATGTCTCCTTGGGGTCCCTCGTATTCTGGTGTTGGGTTAAAACCTCCGACTCAGCGACGAGATGCCCTGCTATCAGCCACATCGGATGGTGGCACTACAGTGAGTGGTAGCCTCTCGTATGTGAGGGACGCGAGTTTAGTGGAGGAAGACGCGCATGGGGAATTGCGTGCCTTGTTCCCTGAGCTCATGGCGGCAGCCGCCGTCGCCAATGGCGTGCCGCTGCCGCAGCCACTGCCTGCCCCTGTCCCCGATGACTTGATAGGTCATCTATGGCAACGTCGTCCTGTGAGGGAGACGGGCGTTGTCTGTCCATTTTTCCCTTCAATGGAGGCCTACGTGCGTCAGGGACAGGTGGTCTCCCACATCACTGGTCTTACCCCCGCCTACGTGCAAGTCACGCGGGTGGCGGGTTTGGTCGAGGGAATGAAGGAAGGGGTGCCTCGGCTTGATAGACCAATGGCGTCTCTCCTTTGTCCTGAGGTGGTGTGGGAGCCATTGCGGAAGCCGGTTCCCCAAGGGAAATCGGCTAGGCAGTCGGCCAACTGGAGTGACCAGTCGTTCATCGCCGGAACTCAAACCCTAGCTGCGACATCCAACATCGCGCAGCTAGCGCGTTTTATGTCCAGGATGATGACGGGCGGTACGATGCTGGACGATCATCAACACGTCCTGCACGCCCAGGCGGCTGGAGCCATCCTGCATCTGATCCAGTTGCAGTCCATAGCCGCCGGGAAGATACGCGCCCTGGCCACTCTGTCCCAGCGCCATCTTTGGCTGGAGCAGGCGCGAGTGCCGGACAAGAAGAGGCTTCCCTTGCTCACGGCACCCCTCTCCGATGCTGGGCTCTTCTGGTCGGCGATGCAGCTCATGACGGAGGCCTGCAGGGATATGGAGGAGGGGCAGGCGGTGCTCCAGCCCCATTTCCCCCCACCCGATGTCGTCGGTGGAGTTCGACGGAGGCCACGTCACAGGGGACCCGCGACCGTTGCCACCGCCACTCCCGCCGCCACTGCTGGTCCTTCGGCCAAGAGGGCCAGGAGGAGAGAGGGTGCCTCGACCACTGCAGCCGTCCAACCCACGCCCGGAGGTGACGGTAGGGATCGTCGAGGCCAGGCACCCCAGTACCGTCCCTCCGGGGCGAAAGCTCCCCGGGGTGGCAAGCAACAAGATTGTTTTTTCATCGGTACATTTCCGTTTTATACCGTTTTGAATACGAGTATAGTTTTGGAAATTTCTAGGGAAAAAAAAGATTCCGCAGGAATCGCCCTTTACTGGAATACACACAGCACGTTGTCATTTTCCGGCTGATTTATGAATAGTTTTCAAATAAACGCTAGATTATCGATAGTATATGTGTACTTACCGTATGCACGCTAGAGAAGCGGGCTGAAAAATCGATTATCTATGACCTGGTCAGTGCTAACATCATACACGCACACACACACAGACACAGACACGTTGTGAAATATGTGAAAAAAACATCTGATTACCCCAAAACTGGTAAAATAGATTCCTTACCTCAGATCAGATGTTCTGCAAAAAGATTATTCCAATTCCTGATCGCCATTCCAAATATCGATCGCGTTTATTGATCCAACATTAGACCTCGAAACAGATAATCCACGCTGCTTTCGGTTGCCCCAATGAATGCAATAGTCTCCGGTTACATGCCTGAGAAGTAAAATGTGGAATCCGGAGTTTTCTTTTCACATGCATTTTCATTGAGTCCATTCCAATGGGTGCAATACCATCCGGGAGACGATAGGGGGCGGTATTTGCCCTTTTCTTTTTTTTGTATCTACTTTTTCTCCCCATTTTCTATTTTTTCTCCCATCCCAATTTCGTATTATCCAATTCTTCCCTCCCCTGTCTCGAACGTTGTTAGACCATGCCTCCCACTGGTCGGCTGCAATGTGGACGAAGTCTTGCATCACGTGTCCCCTCCGGTACACGAGGAGGCAGCCGTCGCATCTTTTCACCTGTACAGCGCGATCTCTCAGTGACGAGGAGTAGCACGTGGGAGGCTCACGCTGCCCCCGATACGTCCTGATTCTGCTGTACAGGCGCACCAACCGACCTGTAGGAGTCGCTGTCCACAACGTCCGATCCCCACCCACCGGCTTTCCCACCCCCTAATACTGCCAATTGTATTAGTATGAACGACCAGCCAAGCCGGAAGCAACGGCGAGAGCTGGGCTCGAACCCAGCATCTCCTGCTTTAGTGGCGAGCGCCTTGCCCACTGCGCCACTTAGCCGCCCGGTATTTGCCCTTTTCGAGCTCATAGACAGTCCCAATGATAACGTGAGGCTGGATTGATGAAAAATGAATGGATATCGCTAATAAAAGAAATAACGATTAAATAACGAGATTTCTCGTCATTGGCACTCAACGCATGGCGGCCAACAACGAGATTTCTCGTCGTTGGCACTCAATGTGTTAATAATGGTGAACCTTTCTGTTGTTCTTTTTATTGTATGGACTTTCAATGGAGGTTTCTTCTACCTAATTCTAACTTGGGAACTAAAACTGCCTTGTCTTTTAATTTCTGTCCCAACTGTTGAACAATGTCCCAACAGAAAATGAAAGGCCAGGAAGTGACAGGTTTCATTGAAGCTGGGAACCGCATGGCGTGTCCAGCAAGGTGTCCAGAACGAATGTACGCACTGATGAACGAATGCTGGACATACAAGTGAGCACCTTACTTTCTGAACTGCGTCACGAGTTAATGTCTAGTAGAACCTTATTGATCCCCCCCCCCCCCCCCCCCCCCTCCAGAGATGAGGACCGTCCAGGCTTCAAGAAGGTTGAGGAGTCCATGAGGACCTTCCATTACTCCATATCCAACAAGGCCGAGCCGAAGGCGCAGGCTGGTGCAGCCGACGGTCTCCAGTAGTGGAGAGAAACAAGAGGACATTCTGTCCCTGAGCGGCACAATGCATCCTTTCAAATGGACATCAATAAACAAAGAGCTTCTCATTAACTGTGATCTCTGACTGTGGCTTCAGCTACAGTAGCTTCACAGCTAAGCAAAGCCGTACTGACGTTAAATGTGTGGTTGTAACTTGGGCTTCAATGTGACAGTCATGCAATGAGGGACTCCGTCTGTCTGTCTATCCTGTCCTGGAAATGCCTTTTCGGAACTGCGTCATGAGTTGTTGGACTGGTTAGAATGATAAGTGAGGATTCTGTCCACACAACTCAATGATAAAGGAATTTCTTTACTATTTGCAGAATGGCTTGCAAGCCATTCTGAAGAAGGTGTGTTCACACCGAAACGTCATGATATGATTTCAGGCTGCCAATAAATTTGGAAAAACCTGGAGTGCGTGCCTGGACATTGTTTCTCTATTTTTATGTATGATATCAGAGGTTACAGCACCCAGTGTCAAGTCTTGTGAGGTGAGCGCGTTCTACTACTTTTTTTTACTATTTGCAGTAAATGGTCCAATTATCACATGTCCACCTCACAACAGAGAGTTAGCATTCAGGTTAAGAATCTGCTAAATGCGTCTTTAAAGGTAATACATTGATTAAGTACCTAGGAACTAGCTAGTGGGTGTATGCAGTAAAGGTTCCTGGTTGATTAACCATCAGTTACTCAAGTCTCAAACTTTATGTCCCAGTGCAGGGAAATCCTTCCAGACAGTGGCGGCTGGTGAAAATTATTCTAGGTGGGGCGGTGCCATATTCAATCAGTTTCAGTAACTACAGTATATAACCAGACCTGAAAACTGATAAGAGGTGAAAAAGGTGACATGTTTGTAAACCAAACCCCTGTAGGGGTGTGTGGGCATTGTCCCCCAGAAGAAAGTCCTTGTGATTTTAACATGTAGACGAAGCACTATGTAGAACACAATCCGTATCCGGGTCTGACAACACTACAATTACATTTTCATATCATAATATCATAACGCAGAGGCTGAGACTAACTTTTTTTTGCTGCCAGTAGAACATCGCTGAGCCGTCTCGTGTCGCGCTAACCCTTCAAGAAGCTTTGTGTTCCGGGCTTGAACATTCAATAAATGTGTCTCCATGAATCCATTTAGTTAGATCCAGCACTAAATGTATCTTGTGATTATTATACATTTTCGACGACAACAACAAGTCAACAACTTTTAGCACGTTTGACGTGATGTCAAACGAATGCCACGCACTCAGCCAATAGACAATTTGTTTTATTAGTGTGACTTACGTATGACGAAAGCACGTAAGGGCTCGCACTAAAATAGACCATAGAAATGCATTGGAGGTTGTGGTGTTTGAAAAGAAAATGCCAACACGTGAATGTACGAGAGGACTGAGGGGCGATCGGCAGCCAGAGAGAAGTCGCCCATGGAGTCAGACAGTGATTCTGAGATTCATTCCAGGACAAAATTCGATGCTGCGGCCGATTGGACTATGATATTCAGAGGCAGGATTTTTTAAATTATTATTATATTTATCATACATCATCATTATTTTTGGGGGGGAATGTAAAAAAAGATATATATATCACCTGTGGAAGGGAGGGTGACGCACAAATCGCTATAATCAGTCAGCCGCCCCGCTTCCAGAATGGCTTCTACTTTGCTTCCCAATGGCAAACTCAGTAGACCGGGGTCAGCCCTATATTCCCACAGCCCAATGGTCCCACAGCCCTATGTTCCCACATTTCTAAGATATTTTTTTTAATTAGGCCCTATGTTCCCACAACCCTATGTTCCCACATTTCTAAGATTCTTCTCAAAATTAGGCCCTATGTTTCCACAGCCCAATGGTCCCACAGCCCTATGTTCCCGGATGAACCCTCTACTATCAGAGGACAATTGGATAATAGGTTGGGTGTAATTGGCTACCAAATTAAGAGAAAGGGGGATTCAAATCAGATACAAATTTATGAAAAAAGGAAATGTGGGAACATAGGGCTGTGGGAACATAGGGTTGTGGGAACAAAGGGCTGTGGCAACATAGGGCTGTGGGAACATAGGCACGCTCCCATAGACCTACCATATCCATTTGACTCTCAAATCTCCCTAATTCTAAGGTCTAAATTCTAACTATCAAGAAATATTTGTTCCCATGATTTGATAGGTATACTGCAGTTACTCATTAGGTCTTGGGAACTTAACCCTAAAATAAAGTGTTACCACTTTAAACAATCAGATAAACATAAAAAACATAATAGGATAACAACAAGTCAAATTTATTTGTATAGTCCAAAATCACATTACATGTATCAACAGGCTTCACAAGCCCAAAGTGGAACAAAAAACCCTGAAATATCCCAGCAAGCATTCGTCTGACGACAAGATTGCCACATGCCTGACTCCTATGGGGAAGAAACCTGTAATTTTGGTGACCCTCTAGTAGTGCCACAATCAGTCCAACCTGGAAAGTTAAGGCTGGATTACTGTCAAATTTGCTGTGAAGATTCATGACCTCTAGAAGAAGAAACCTATAAACCTATTATTGGTGACCCCACAGTGTGACCCCACAGTGTTTCGTGTAGCGCCACCATCAGGCCAAAGCTTCCATTTTCAAATTAGCGTATGTCCTAACCCGTTAGGCATACAGTCACAAAATGTCCTATTCATATTTGCGAAATGTTACTATCGCCCTGGTAAATCCGGGGAAAATTGCCGACCTGTAATTGATTGGTTCAGGGTCACAAATTCCAGGAGGTACAGTTGAATGGTCAGTTCAGTTTGGTTAACCGTCTGTAGTGTGGTAGTGAAAGGGTTAACCTTCTATAGTGCTGTAGTGAAAGGGTTAAGGGAATTAATGAATGACTGAGATTAGGTCATTTGATCTGTGAAGATGTCTGACTGAGGTGAGTGTTCACCATATTTGCTTGAGTGAGCTAAAACTGTGGGAAATGTAATCCTGAGAGTCAGAGCTGCAAATTGAGGTACAACATGCCATACTTGTATAGATAGGATGAGATGAAAATGTTCTAGCAAAGGTTTTATTCTTGCATTTTTTGTCTTTTTAATGGTGAAACACATCTAATTCAACACAAATGCATCTAAAATATGCCTGCTCCATCAAATGCTATGACAGGAATGATATCTTGGTAACGTCTCTATACCACTTTGAAAAATGGTGGCCATGTTGGATTTTTAAGTGGATAATGTTATTTTATAACAAAGTAGATCCAAGAGAACCTTCATGCCAGATTTTGTGCTTGTAGCTATATTTGTAGCCAAAATACTTCTCTTTTTTTTTTGCCTTTTCACTTTTTCTCCCATATGCCAGTTTTGTTATGCCAATTCCCTCCTGGTCGTTGCGCCTGCACTGATGGCGGCATGGTGGTGTCACCTCACAGCTAGAAGGTCCTGGGTTCGATTCCTGCTTGGGGACCAGGTTACCGTGTTACCAGTTACCCAGGTGGGGTATCTCCCGGGCCTTTCTGTGTGGAGTTTGCATGTTCTCCCTGTGCTCGCAAGGATTTCCCCTCCCGATAAGATAAACCCAATGGAAAAACATGCACAACAGATCGCTAACGTTGTCGCCTCCCTGATGAAGACGGACAGGAGCACTTGGATTGGTCCCCGGGCGCGGCACACGCTGCCCTAACCCCAGCCCCCCCCCCCAGACTCTGACCCTAATTCTACCTTGAGTTCAGGAGCCTTTTTTAATCTGGGCTTAGAATCCGAACAAAATAGACACTGTTTTACCTAAGTGAAGTGACATATATACATGGTATATGTATTACATCAGAGTATTTTTTAATAAACCTTTATCAGGCCATATTTGTGGGAGCAGGAAGTGAGTTGATGCTATACAGGTCCCAGAGGTGACCTGCACACTGCTTTGGGTTTAACCTCCATTGATATTGAAAGCAGAACACTTCCTTTATAACTTGGTATATGTATTGTAACAAAGTATTTTTTTTACGAGGCCTACATGTATATGTGGACTATTACTAGGCTAATTTCTATATTATATATTGTATTACATTATATTACATTACAAGGAGATCAATAAAGGAATATCTTATCATATCATATGACATTACATTATATTATATTATATTATATTATATTATATTATATTATATTATATTATATTATATTATATTATATTATATTATATTATATTATATTATATTAGTTACACATTAAGCTCTGCTTTTTCAACAACCCTTTTATTTCAAATGGAATTGCATGAGGACATTTATTTTGGAAATGTTAGTCAAATCAAGCCAGGAAGTAGAATTATTTAGTTAAACTGGCTTGACATGTGGCTCTGGACATGTCGTAGAACCAAAGGAAGTCTTTTTTTGTCGTCTGGTAGGGAGGAGTCAGTTCTTAGTTTTCCTAATAAAGTGATGTGTTTGTTGAATGTTTAGAAATACCGTAATAGCCTTTACATTATGTAATAATCAGAATGTAGTCTGTGCATGTTATTCGCCTGGCTATATCTATCGAACAATAAGCAGACATTGTTTGACAAAAGGGCGAAGAAAACATTGGAGCCTTGGAGGGACAGGAAGGCGGAACAAGTAAGTTCGGGGAAAGTGGGTTTCCAACTGTACATTCCGTCGCCGTTATATATGTCGGGCTACATTTATCCCTAATTATTAACCGTTTGTTTAAATATACGAGGTTTATAAACGTATAATAACGGGTATTTGGTTTGTTGCGAGTGGAAATATCCGCTGTTATAGGAAGCAACAAGTGAGATCGATCGTCACGTCATAAACTTGGCGCTGTCGACTTTACAGCCTGTCGTCGTCACGCGCCCCGATATATTTCATTATTTTGCTTTGACCCTATTGTATATAAACATGTTTTCTACAGGGACGTCCTATGTGTTCAAATCCTGTGCTGGTTTCTAGATGTATGCTGTAGCAGCCTCGTCATACATTAGACCTGGTTATTGACCATGCTTCGACTTTGATTGTTTTACTGTCTATTACTTAGTTTTTGTCTCGCGCCCACATGTGCCTACAATAGGAAATGAGTCACATCCTATGTGTTTGCAACATTGTAACTGCGCACGCAGCTGACACCCACTGGCAGTTCTGTTGATCAGAAACTGACTGAAGAGGAAGTGTTATAGGTGAACCGTGATGCCATTAAAGAAGGGACACACTTGTTGCTATAGGTTCCCCCCGGACTTTCAGATACGCTTGATACGGCGGGGGCAAACTGTAAACAAGACAAACGTCTTTCTCTGGTCTGCATTGTGTGTATTGAGCCGTACTGTATTGTACCCATTCTGCAATCTGTTAAATAAAGTTTTCATTCATTCATTCATTCATTCATTCATTCATTCATTCATTCATTCATTCATTCAAACGTGAGGCTAGTGGAACCCATTCAGAGGTTGCGAATCATGTAATACTACATACTGTAATAATAACATTTCACCCTTTCGTCCAAGTGGTCCAAAATAAATACATTACGGTAGGTAGCTGGTCTAAGATTTAGTTTGTCAGGAAAATCATGTTTACCAGAGGTGTCCCTGGCCTTTTGGGGTCCCTTAAAAAAGAGAGAATTGACCTGTTCCCCAACACGGTAGCGACAAATATATAATATAATATAAAATATTTCTTAAATACCTTGCCCCTCCTCTCCGTATTTACAGAGTTACATTGTTGCTTTTATCTTTTTAAAGGTTCTTCACTGTTCCCATTGTTAGGGGCCCCTAGAGGGAGGGGGGGGCTAGGCATAGTGCTTAATTGAATTGTAACATAGGTCAGCTGTGATGGTTACTCTGCTCTGTAATTTACAAGTCAACAACTATGTTGTCATTATGTGAAAGCTTGACCCGTGATTGATTTTGATGAACCTCTATGGAACTGTGGCACCCCCACATCAGGTCAGATAGTAGTCAACTGTATGGGAGAGAGGGTGTCCATTGTCCAGGAAGCTGCTATTTGAATAGTAACTCATTCACAGCAAGTAGGTGTTTGAGTAGTAATGGATAATGTATATGTATTAACTAAACTCTCTCACTCTCTCTCCCTTTTATCCTACACACAGGAACCACAAACCACACGACAGCTCTACCCAGGCTGTTTACGCGACCTCTTGACTGTTACCGCTCCAGGCAGTAAATAATCCACCAGGAGCATTCGAACCGACCCTTCAGAGCCGCCAACCACATGCGACCATGTCCATGGCCCTGAAGCAAGTCTTCAATAAAGATAGGACATTCCGGCCAAAGCGCAAGTTTGAGCCTGGGACGCAGCGCTTCGAGCTGCACAAGAAGGCCCAGGCGTCCCTGAACGCGGGCCTGGACCTGAAGCAGGCCGTGCAGCTGCCTCACGGCGAGGGCCTCAATGACTGGGTGGCCGTCCATGTGGTGGACTTCTTCAACCGCATCAACCTCATCTACGGCACGATCAGCGACTCCTGCACCGACCAGTCCTGCCCCGTCATGTCCGGCGGGCCCAAGTACGAGTACCGCTGGCAGGACGAGCACAAGTACAAGAAGCCCACCGCCCTGTCGGCGCCCAAGTACATGAGCCTGCTGATGGACTGGATCGAGGTACAGATCAACAACGAACACATCTTCCCCACCAACGTCGGTAAGCAAATCGGGAGTTCGGGGCTGCTGTCGTAATGATCAGATGTGATCATGTGATCTGGGGATTATGTGATTTGTGAGATAATCTGAATTGTTTTTGTGTAATCGTGATCGTTGTTTTAGATCCAGGTTGTTGCTTGGATTCAGATCAATCTGCGCGTCGAGCCTAAGGCTGAGGTTACACCTTTCGTATCATCTTCGTATTGTTTTCTTATACGCATCGCCGCGTATCGCCGCGACGTCATGCGCCTCGAGTCACACTTTCGTTTTTTTTCGTTTTTGTCACCAGAGCACACTGATGTAGTACACTGCCAAAGCAGTAGGTGGCAGTAGGTGGCAAACATGAAGGCAATTTCAACCAATCAGAACGAATGTGCCAATACACTTCCTGGAAGCTCCAGCAAAGAAAATGTCAATAAGGCAGGCGCCTATGCCGCGCCACCATCTTGCTCAATGCAGCAATTCTTTTTTCAGCAAAGCCTAATAAAAGTGCAATAAACAAAACGGATACATTCACTGTGTGTTCTGCCTGTCATTTGTTGATGAAACAAAACTAACATCAACACAAGTGACCACCAAGAGCGGATAGTTTAGGCTAAAAAACGATCGGTAGCATTGTAGCATTGTTAGCTGCATGCTAACGTCAATGGAGTATGCCATTATAACAATATAGCATTGTGGCTAGAAGCTAACGTTAGCTCACGCTACTTAGCCAGCATCAAAACTGATGATATCGCGAGCTATCAGTAGTTAGATAACATTAGAGACAACGCTGTGTGTATTAAACAAAGGTGAATAGATGACTGGGCCATTTTGTTTAATGCTTGTTAAGTTGAAAGAGGAACTCTGAGCTAACAGGGTCTGAATCCTGATAGCTCACGTTAGCCAGCTGCTCATGCAATCGGTAATGCTAGCAGAATGAATGGATGTAAACTTTATTTAACATATTGCATATGGGTACAATACAATACGGCTCAATACAAACAATTGTTAAGGGAATGCAGACTGTTGTAGCTTGGACTGGGGTCCTTATAACAATAACTTGACAACACATGGTAGCTGAAGCTATTTGGGACACGGAGCTCTGTCCCAAACACACACACTGTTGTCATTGTCACCGGAAGGGCACGCAGATGGTATCTACTGCGCATGGGCGTTTTCGCAACAACGGCTAGCGTGCTGACTACACGCTGTTGTCGACTCGTTTTTTTTGCGTATCTCCAAACGCAAACACAATTTTGCGTTTCAGCCGTATATTATGTCCTATCTACACAGAAATGCGTTTTTTGGTGTTTTTTTGTGGATACGGCTGAAACGCAAAATTGTGTTTGCGTTTGGAGATACGCAAAAAAAACGCTTCGACAACAGCGTGTAGTCAGCACGGAGCAGTTGTTGCGAAAACGCCCATGCGCAGTAGATACCATCTGCGTGCCCTTCCGGTGACAACAGTGTGTGTGTTTGGGACAGAGCTCCGTGTCCCAAATAGCTTCAGCTACCATGTGTTGTCAAGTTATTGTTATAAGGACCCCAGTCCAAGCTACAACAGTCTGCATTCCCTTAACAATTGTTTGTATTGAGCCGTATTGTATTGTACCCATATGCAATATGTTAAATAAAGTTTACATCTATTCATTCTGCTAGCATTACCGATTGCATGAGCAGCTGGCTAACGTGAGCTATCAGGATTCAGACCCTGTTAGCTCAGAGTTCCTCTTTCAACTTAACAAGCATTAAACAAAATGGCCCAGTCATCTATTCACCTTTGTTTAATACACACAGCGTTGTCTCTGATGTTATCTAACTACTGATAGCTCGCGATATCATCAGTTTCGTGCTGGCTAAGTAGCGTGAGCTAACGTTAGCTTCTAGCCACAATGCTATATTGTTATAATGGCATACTCCATTGACGTTAGCATGCAGCTAACAATGCTACCGATCGTTTTTTAGACTAAACTATCCGCTCTTGGTGGTCACTTGTGTTGATGTTAGTTTTGTTTCATCAACAAATGACAGGCAGAACACACAGTGAATGTATCCGTTTTGTTTATTGCACTTTTATTAGGCTTTGCTGAAAAATTATTGCTGCATTGAGTAAATAGGCGCCTGCCTTATTGACATTTTCTTTGCTGGAGCTTCCACCAGGAAGTGTATTGGCACATTCGTTCTGATTGGTTGAAATTGCCTTCATGTTTGCCACCTACTGCCACCTACTGCTTTGGCAGTGTACTACATCAGTGTGCTCGGCTGACAAAAACAAAAAAAAAACAAAAGTGTGACTCGAGGCGCATGACGTCGCGGCGATACGCGGCGATACGTATAAGAAAACAATACGAAATGATACGAAAGGTGTAACCTCAGCCTAAATCTCTTGTGAGGGAGAGTTCACGGAGAGGTTAGACGCTGTTTCAGTTTGTGCACAGAAGACAGAACCTTTTGAAGTTTGCCGGTAACGATGCTCCGCTTTCCTCGCGCCTATGTTATCAGTGCAAAGCCACATTTCGCCAGTCTTGCCACACTTTGGGTTTAAACCGAATGAGACAATTATAATAGTTTATCGCAGTTATAGTTATATATATAGTTATAGAGACAATAATCGTCATTACAAAACTTCATGATCACAGCAGTCCTATTGGGATTTGGTACAGGTGGCCTATTTTCAGGTTAGATTAAGGCTCTCCACTAACGTTAAGGTTAAGGTAAGGGTTTGTGTTTATAAACAACAGCGTGAAAATATAATTTAAAATATGATCCATATCACAAGATCTTGTCTCAGGGATTTTGTCCCCATCTGTGCAGATTTTAGTTGCTAGATATATCTTGGTCCAGAATGCTTTAGCTGTCTGTACTGTAGTTGAGGAGATAACATGATCAGTGACATTGAATAGTTACTTGTATATTCTGTATTCTCTCACTTTTAGTGAATTAAATAGTGAAATTAAAACTATTCACCATTTTTGGGGGACCCCCTGGAACTCCCTCAAGGTCCCCTGGGGGTCCCCGGACCCCATGTTGAGAAGAGGTTCAGAGATGGGCCAACAGATGGTTCCTTATAATAGTGTTGCAGTACTGGTGTGGTGTAGCAGAATAGAGGTGTGGTGTTATGTTTTAAGTTAAGATAAGATATTCCTTTATTGATCCCCTTTGGAAATGCAGGTGTCATAGCAGCATGGGGGAGGGTATAGGCAGGTATAGAAAAACAATAAAGGTAGGTAATAATTAGGGATGCACGATAATTATCGGGCCGATAATTATCGGGCCGATAATTATCGGGCCGATATCAGCAATTATGACGTCATCCCGATAAACTCGATAACGTTATTGATAGCTCCGATAACATATAATACATTTTTTGGTTAAAAGAAATCCGGTGTGGGTGGATTTGGATGAAGGGCGCTTGTTTTTATTATAGCCTCCTCCCGTTTTGCCAGTACTGTGGTAAAACTGATAGCGTGTGGTTTAGGAACAGGGAGTTTTTCACAAATCCAGCGCTCCCTTTCTTGGCTGTGACATAGTCACGTTACATTCGGAGACAGACAGTCGATCTGCCAATTACGTCCCACGGCTTGCACCCAGGGACCGAAACTAAAGCCCGCCGCCCGCCAGGGGCGGTCTGTTTTTACCTTTGGCGCATGACACTTAGAGGGCTGCCCGCCGTGTGGCGTGTAGACGTGTAGTTCATAAGCAGGCCCCTAAAAATATGTGTATGCGAACGGTAAAAATCAATTACGCGCACGCTGTGCGAATACAGATTATAGCCTCTCTCGTCTTTTTTTTCCTCCGCTGCGAGATCGTTAAAAAACTACAAGTCCCACATTGCACTCAAGCCAACGGTCCAATCACAGTAGAGTGAAGTGACTGGTTTCATGGGAAATAAAGCAAATGACCAATCGGAAGCTCTTATTTTTCTTGTTTACTTCCTGAAACTCCGCGATCAGGGCTCTCGTTTTCCGAGACACCAACTTATTATAGTCTCTCTTACCAATAGCAATAGATTTTAGAACACCTAGATTTATCGATAGCAATAGTAATATAACGTTAATGCAACAAAACGAATGCCTTGCTTTGTTAATCATAACGTTGATGCAGTAGCGTATGTCGGTGTGTTGGCTGTAACGGACATGACAATAACATAACGTGTACACATTAAAATTGCGATAATCTATTCTAACATTTTCAAATCGATGCAGTTGAATTTCCCCCTTAGGATCGATGCATTGTTACACCCCTACACCAAAGTCACTGGCCCACTGTGTATCTGTGTGTATAATAACTTGGCTAGCGTTATCAACAGCAGAGGTGGGCAATGGGTCCAGCTGCAGCACCGGAGTGCAAGCGATGTGATGTAATTGGCAGACTCGACTGTCAATCAATGGTCTACCTGACACGCAAACTCAAACAATGTTTCTGTACTGGAGGTGTGATTGATTGATTGATTGATTGAAAACTTTATTAACAAATTGCAGAATGGGTACAATACAGTACAGCTCAATACACACAATTGTTAAGGGGATGCAGACCAGAGAAATACTTTCGTCTTGTTTACATCAGGGTCCCCCATTTCAATTAATCAGGAAAGTGTACAGTAGGAAAGTGTACAGTATTTCAATAGGCAACCCTGAAAGGATTATTTTTCTAGAAGAGCAACACAGCCAAAACAGACAGTGGAGCTGTTTGCAGATAGCAAGCATTTTGACTTATTGCGTGGTGGCGATGTCTCGCAGATAATACAACTACAAGTATGATTATATAATATATATTTTATTTAAAAAAAAATTGTATATATAAAATATATATTGGCAGGTAAGAAATATGCTTGGCGGATAGACTCTTCCCATCTACCCGCCACTGGCCGGTGAGTCAAAAAGTTAATTTCGCTCCCTGCTTGCACCCACCTCTTCTTCTTACCACCAATCAGAAGCTCTCGTTCGTTTATTTACCTCCGGATTGTCAACCATTACTCTACTCGGAGCTAACGTTATCTCCCCGCCAGCCACATTGACAAGTACCAGCGCTTATACATTACTGGCAAATGTCTTCATTGCACTTGTGGCAACGAGCGTTGTCAGCATCGACTTTAGTAAAATAGACCCAGACTTTTGAACATTTCGTTCTGTCCGCCATTATGAGAGCAGAGCTGTCTACTCGGCAGCGCAGCACCCGTCTCTGTGTGTGTGTGTGTGTGTGTGTGTGAGTGAGTGAGTGTGTGTGTGTGTGTGTGTGGGAGGGGAAGAGAGGAGAGAGCACAGCAGGCAGAGAGCACAGAGCTCCCCGCGCAGGCAGACACAGGCAGGAGAGATATTAGACAACTGCCAACAAGATTAGTTTGCAACGTTTAAATTCCTCAAAAAAAAACTCCATAATTTCTCGAGTACCGATAGCAGTACCGATGACGTCGGAGCTTATAAATACTAAAAAAAAAATGATAAAAAAAAAATATATATATTATATATATATACCGGTATATATATACAGTTAAAAAAATTATTATAATACAATAAATATCGGTTATCGGTATCGGCTTGAGGAGCATAAAGTTATCGGTATCGGTATCGGTGTCAAAAAATCAATATCGTGCACAGGGACCGAAACTAGAGAGCGCCACCCGCCATTTGCGCTCAGTTTTTACGTTTGGCGCCTCCCACTGAGATGTCTGAGCGCCGTGTGACGGGCAATCAAATAGTCATGTGAAAACCGAAAATCATGATCCAATTCTTTAGCGGAGTTCTCACTCGCTGTCTCAGCCGACATGAAGCGCGCACCGCGCACTGCTGCTAGCCCCTCCCACCTGTTTCTGTATGCCTGCATGTAAACAGAGGCTATTGCCTCCGAGTCACCGTGACGTTAGTTAGCACTGCTGCTGCTGCTAATGCCTGCATGTAAACAGAGGCTATTGCCTCACCGTGACGTTAGTCTAGTCAGTGTGGGACCTTCGTGAGATAACGTTAGCTACCGTTACAAAATGACCCAGTCAACTATTCACTTAGTTTAATACACAAGGCATTGTGTAACGTTATCCAGCCGGCTAGCTACGGATAGCTCCCGACATCAACAAATCCTCCAGCAATAGTCCAGTGCATAATACCTCCGTTGGCTAGGTAACTAGTCACTACGAAATGTCGCAGTAAACTAAATAGTTCACTGAGGCGTTGTCCCAACGCCATCCAGCAGTAGCTACAGATAGCTCTTGGCATCAATGTCCTACAACAACAACATGCGTATTCGAGTCCCTGGTTTACATCGCATGAGTGAGGGCTGCTGACTAGGGTCCAGGTGCAGCGCCGGAGAATTCTTTTGCATGCTGAATGTAGCGTTTAGGGTCCAGCTGCACCCCCGGAGAATCCTTGCTGGAGCTGGAGGCCACTCGAGTATACACACAGACAGTGGAGCTGTTTGCAGACAGCGAGGTGGCGATGTCTCGCAGATAACACAATCACAAGTATGATTATATAATATATATATTTTATTAAAAAAAAATCTATATAAAATAATAATAAAACAAATTTGTATCAAAAAACAGACAGCTCTGCATGCGCTCATCATGGCGGAGAGAACGAAACGCTCTAAAGTCTGGGTACACTTTACGAAAGTCGATGCCGACAACGCACGTTGCCACAAGTGCAATAAAACATTTGCAAGTATGGGTGGCAATACAAGCAATTTGTCAAAACATCTGTTGTCAAAACATAACATTAGTCTGCAGAAATGCGCCATTTCCGACTGCTTTGCTCGCAGTGTTCCATCTCCATCCACTGCAGGTAAGCCAAGATACAGAGTTAGCTAGGCTAATAACGAATTATTACGAATAGGCTAATAAATAAAATATAATTGCTTAGCTAATTGTTTAGCTACAAATATATTTGAAAGATGACAAATGTTTATAGATCGTCAGGCTGAGGCTGCAGCCACCATGTCCCAGCCCACCCCTCCTCCCTCTACCACCACTGGTCCCAGCCAAGCCCAAAGTCCCTTCACCCTAGCAGCTAGAGGAAGGATGACAGAGGATAGGGTGAACGAGTGTCACAGGGTTACTGTTGCTGAAGAAATAATATATATTTATTTATAATATTTATTTATAAAATTATAAATAATAAAGCAATGTCGATTCTGTTCTTAATTAATTGTCTTTTTTTCTTGCAAAATAATAAAAAAGAACCGATAAGAGTATCGATAAAGTACCGAACCGTTAAGCAGTATCGATAAGAGTAGTAGTATCGATAAAATCCTAACGATACCCATCCCTAGTGTTGGATTCTTCTGTTATCAGCCAATCTCATCTCATCATCTCCTTCGTGACTCTCTCTATTCTGCGTTGTGTTTGTATTCAACCCCTGTTAGTACATCCGTTAGTCATAAGAAACGACACTGCAACGTGATCTCTTTCCCAAGATCCTCATGTTTATTTTCATAAACATAGCTCCGTACCCGATGGAACCCATTCTGTATTGTCATTGTTCAGTCTTAATTCTCTTCTCCATCGTCTCTTCTCTCATTAGTTCAATGGTTCTGGGCCTCGTTGTTAGCCAAACCACCATTTCCTGTTAGCCGAAGCTAGTGATGATGTGTCACTCCCCTCCCCCACCCAGCGAGGGTGGGGAGGGATGAAAGTCTCTGATCAACGCGTCCGCTCTTCTGTGCTTCGTATCTCAGTCTAACCTTACCCGGAAGAAACTCACATCATACCTTCTTCCCCCTAACAACAGGCCCGCCCCCTCTCCTCGTTATTATGTGACGCGCTGTCTTTGACAACAGCTATTTGACCCAAATCACTATAGCAACGGCAATATTGATATTATCCCCCCTCTGTGGTTACACTGCTATGTGACGACTGCCCAGCGCTGCTGTAGACAATGGGTCTCATTCTCGAACGAAGTTACGACAAAATATTTCGTCTTAGCCAGATTTCGGCCTATTTAAGACATATTAGGGCTGGGAGTGGGAGTCTTCAAATTTTCCTGAGATCTTATTTGAGAGCAGATCTAAGAGTGCTGAGGAGCACACTTAAATATGCTCTCAGCCCACGATCAAATCTCATGATTGATTGACTAATTTAAAATGTTATTATAACTTGACAGACTGTGTTCTCATAGTGATTCCTTCACGTCAACGCTACAGGCCTCCTTGGAATTAATTACTTAATCATAATTAAAATAAATATGACAATATTTGTACGATAAGAAATTACGAATTTGATGTCGGAAAAATAAATAATATGGATTCATCTGATCACAGGGCAGCTGGATTAACCATATCTGAACCAGCTATTTTGGACAAATAATTACTCAGATATTCAAACACAATTATGCAATTATTGTGAAATGATTGAAAATAATAATAATTTAATGCCTTCTGTGGAATTTGTATTTCTTATTTGTTACACATCTGTTTTAATGATTAATTATATACATTTGAAAGAATGCAGGTCAACATGCAATGTATCCCATTGATTGGTATACAATGGGACAGACCTTTGTTTGATTGATTGATTGAAAACTTTATTAACAGATTGCAGAATGGGTACAGTACAGTACAGCTCAATTACATAAGGGGATGCAGACCAGAGAAAGAATTTCGTCTTGTTTACATCAGGGTCCCCCATTTTCAATTCATCATAACATATATGACACACATGACACAGATAGACAGTACTGCTACATCTATACATTTATGACATACCAGATTTTCAAATACAGTACTGTTTGTGATACAAAAAGAGTCCAGAAAAGAGAGTACATTTGACGTAGAAACTGTTGGAGGAGGTTGGGTAGGGATGGGTGGGGGATAAACTTACACTGTACAAGCAAAACTGTACATTGGAATATTGACAAAACCATACTTGGTCATTTACTGTACATTGGAGGGGGTTGATATAGCTATAAATCTGCATTCCTTCGAATATATCATTAATCAATTAAACTTATATTGAAATACACTATATAGCCTATACACCAACACTGAAATGACAGTGGATAAATAAATAAGAACTAAAGCTAATCGGTGGAAATAGACTGCATTAATATTCCATAACAAGTCTTGTGTGCGCCTACGAATGAACAGTAGCCTATAGGCTTATGGAATAATAAGCCATACTGCGTTCATTCATTACGCCCGCCGTAGGCTATATATATTATATGTCATTCATTCATTCATATACAGTACTGCGCGCGCGCGTGTGTGTCTGTGTGTGCGCGCGCGCTGCGGCAGGTGTGTACCGCGAGCTGTTTATGATGCCAATACATTAATCTAATCTAGTTTTGATGGGCGCAAGCGTGATTACGAAACCTAGCCGCATTTCTCGGAGACGCTATCTGATTGGCACTGACTGACGCTAGGTTTCGTAATCACGCGGCTCGCAAAGCACTTCCGCCATTCCATTTCACACAGCTGCGTCACCAGTTGCCTTATAAGGAACTATGGAGGCGGTGTTTTGTATGCAAATGAGCTGAACGGGAACGCGCTTTGGAGTTTACGACAGAATGCCATTCTCCAAGCAGATATCAGATCATATAATTTCTGCGACCGTTTCAGCCACTTAAGACATATCTCCAGCACGTTCAGGACTCAGAGTGTACTTGTCATAGATTATGTCTCATTGGTTCCAAGATAAGTCTTCCAGAATATATCTTTGGAAAATTTTCGGGAATGAGACCCAATGACCTTGGCTGGTTATCTTTGGGCTTGAGAGCTCAGCTGATAACAGGCCCTCATCTGCAGTCTGACTGGAGACACACACTGTCTGCCAGCTACTTTTAAGATCTATAGATCCGTCTGAGTAGATGCTGTCACCCACCGATATATATACATTATATACACATTGAAAAACGTAGATTTCCTTCACTAGTTAAGAGTCATAATACACACTACGCTAGAGTGTGCACAGGGTTTTCGGGCTGTACCGAATGTCATTTTTTAACATTCGAAGCTTCTATTGAAGTATTCGAACAAACCTTCGAATGTCTTTTTTTTTATCCTCAAACTAAATCCTCAATTTGAATAAAGTGGTTAATCTGATTAAATTTGTCATTTTTTTTATTAAATCAACTTTCTTTAATGAATATAACTCATCAGTTTCATCAACATAAATAATCCAATAAGGGCACGGTTGGTACGAAAGTGATGGTGACGTCTTATAGTATAATATTAGTGTAGCCTAAACTTTATCTGCAACTGTGAAGAAAAACCCCATTGGTTTAAACAGATTGAATAGACATATACAAAAAAGATTTATATAAAAAAAATAATAATAATAATAAATGTATTAAAAATTCGAATGTTGATTTAGAATTCGAATGACAACATTATGATCGAAGCTTCGAAGCTTGGAAGCATTCGGTACAGCCCTACAGGGTTTAGTAGTTAAGAGTCATAATACACACTGCGCTAGAGTGTGCACAGGGTTTAGTAGTTAAGAGTCATAATACACACTGCGCTGGAGTATGTGCAGGGTTTAGTAATTAAGAGTCAGACATTTTTGACAGTTCTCGAGTTCTGACGCCGTTAGTTCTCCAGCTGCTGGCAGCAATCCATGCCCCCATCTGATGGGGCACGAGGACTGGACCAAGAATACAGCCACAGTAATGATAGTACAGCAAGCATGCAATATGGTTCCAAGAATATGCTTCAGATTATTCTAATCTGCAAGGCCATTCTAGTTGGGCGGATTGCATCATGTTCCCCATCACGCCAACCGTGGGCACTCTTATCAGCTATCTATTGCTGTCATGATCCACACATTCTCGGCCTTCTGTTCCCTATGTCTTCCCACGTCATGCTTGGCATAGCTTGGCGCTTGGCATCTGACAAGCAATGGAAACATCCCAGCTATGGATAAAAAAGAATGGGTGGTACAATTTACCGTAAGCCGAAGTTATGAATAGATATGACTGTGTGTGTGTGTGTGTGTGTGTGTGTGTGTGTGTGTGTGTGTGTGTGTGTGTGTGTGTGTGTGTGTGTGTGTGTGTGTGTGTGTGTGTGTGTGTGTGTGTGTTTCTCTGGAGCAGATTCCTGAAACATTATTAAATTAGTTGGAGGTGAAGCCGTAAACTCAGTTCATCAGTTGGATGGAGGAAAAGGCTTATATCCCAAACTAAGCGCTGATTGCTTTCTCATCCCACACAAGTGATGCTGACTGGATTCTGTAGCCAAGTGGTGTGCAGCCGTGGGTCAATACACGATATGTGAGGCTGGAAAGATGTTAGGGTGAGTGCGAGTTGCAAGGCTTTGGAACGTTTGAGACAAAGCATTCAGCGTAGTGTGTATTATGACTTTTAACTACTAAACCCTGCACGTACTCCAGCGCAGTGTGTATTATGACTCTTAACTACTAAACCCTACACTGACTCCAGCGTAGTGTGTATTATGACTAGGGATGGGTACCGTTCACATTTGAACCGATACGGTACCGCTACCTGTGAATCGATACCGGTACCCAACGGTGCCTTTTTTCGGTACTTTAGGCCCCGTTTAGACGAGCGTTTTGTGAACAGAAACCGCAAAAGTCATCTTGCGGTTTCACTTTTAATTTTACGTTTAGACGAGCGTTTTGGAGTGGAATTCTCCGTGCAGACGACGCTGTAACGACGGAGACCCGCTGTCACACGATTGGCGCATATGTCACATGACGTGCTGTGAAGACCCGTCCTACTCTGCCTCTGATTCGCAGACTGTGGATGGGGAATGTGATTGCACCAAAGCAGAGTCACTCACAGACAGAGAGTCCAGTCACGCCGCGGGACAGATTCTTGTGTATTTAACCCTTTCACTGCCACACGACAGCCGGAGGAGCGCTCGGCAGTAGAATTCTGCAGGGAGTAGGATTTTGCAGAACACCGGTTGTGTGATAGTAAAGGGTTAACCTTCTGTCGTGTGGCAGTGAAAGGGTTAAAAGTACTGCCAATGTAGCCTTCAGGTGATCTCCGTTGATATAAGTCAGACATACTTGCTTTGTTTACGTCTCGGCTACTGGCGCATACCTGCTACATGTGACGTAAGCAGTACGCGCGACCAGAGCCGTGACAACCCTTTCGTCATCGTTTTAACAGATTTATACGGTTTGACAGTTTAGACGAAAGCGCAAAGCTTTTGCGTTTCTAGGAATTCCACCCTGGAAGGTAGTCTCACTTTTTTGCGGTTTCACCCCGTAAAAACGCCGTTTCCGTATAAACGAAAGGCACATCCGTAAAAATATTTTTGCGGATTCACCTGCTAGCGTTTCCGTCTAAACGGGGCCTTAGTCTCTAAAAATGTAATCTACCTACCGGTACCTTAGTTGTAAAAAAAAAAAATCTAAACTTAATATTTAATAAATAAATAATGTATTATTATTTACATCTTACTGATGTAAAGCACTTTGAACTGCAATCCCCTGTATGAAAGGTGCTATACAAATAAAGTTATTATTATTTATTTAGAACATATATATTATATATATATATATATATATATATATATATATATATATATATATATATATATACCGTAATTCCTCTAATAGTGACCGGTATTCAATTACAAACCGGGTCTCTATTAATGGCCGGGTGTGCTCTTGAGCTAAGCAATTATAAGCCGACCTCCTAATACAAGCCGGGTTACTAATATACTGAGCTGCATACTGAGCTGCTAAGGTAAAGTTACTTGATTTCACTTTGAAAACGTTGAAATGACCAGTGACCACTTGTAATTGCACTGTTTACTATTTCATACAGTACTTGGTTTCAATAAATGAACCCAGTACATTTTACTGGGTTCAAACTGACACAAAATGTTGATTTATTCATTATGATCTGTTTGAAAATTAGAAATATAGGCCTCTCTCTTATACATGCCTCCTCCTAATAAAAGCCTGGTACCCGCTACAGTTTAAGCAAATACAAGCCCGGGTCACTATTAGAGGAATTACGGTATATATATATATATATATATATATATATATATATATATATATACAGTCAGTCACACACATATCAAATTATTCTTTTCATATGTATTATCTGCGAAACAGCGGCAACATGCAACGACTCAAGTCGAAATTCTCCGCTATCCAAACTGCAAGCAGCAGCAGTGTCACTCTGTCACCGAAAATATTTTTGTTATTATGTTAATATTTAATATTAATATATTTTATAATGTTAATATTTTTTTATATAACGTCTGCCAATAGGGATGTATCAGTAGTATAGGGAGGTGTAGTCTGACATCACTTTGGACCGCCCGCGAGGTCCACCCGTTTAGGGATTTATCATTGGAAAAATTGATTATCGGCTATTGTAACAATTCTGCCTCATGAACATTGGCAAGCTTTCCATTTTTGCACAAAATGAGTTCCCTTCTAACACTAACATTATATACCCGATCGCATTGAATCGCTTTCGGGACGCCCGATTCATTATGCTGTGGGAGGTTATGGCGTGGGCCAAATGGACATACGATCTAGCAGATGGCAATCAAATAATTGGAATATTCTTCTTGGAATCTCATCGGCCACAGGTAAGAGCATTTTAACGTCAATTTCAGCTTGGTTGTGCATTGTTGTCATAGCCATCACCCTGATCAGCGTATGCTGTTGTACTACCATTATTGACAATCAATTAATCAGAAACAACCCCCCCCTTTAGTTTCATGCATGCATGATGGAACATAATGTACCGATCATATGCATTTGAATTTTTTATTGTAGCGTGTATAGGGACGAAATGCCAATTGATTAAGTATAAATGCATCGCAGGCTATTACTAGCCTCCCAGGAATTACCCTAGATCACTCTAAAACCATACTTATGTTCACCACGGTATAAAACGAGAATGTATGGATGGAAAAAATATTCCTTTTTCATATCTTGAACGATAGATACTCGATGTCAAATGGGCCATAGTATTGCATATATAGCTATAATATTTAAATAGTTATAGCCCTGCAAACAAGGTGAGCGACTCCCACAGTTTACAGCGGTGGCGGTAGCTACTACAGGATGAGGCTAATCTGTGGCGTCCAATGAGTTCAAATGTACAAAAAAAATACAATTACTGGGGAGCATGCCCCCGGACCCCCCTAGAGGGTCCAAGGTTCCACCACAGTCTCACAAAATCCTGTGGGAAACATTGTGATATTATGTGCTTTCCTGGTGACCCTGGAAGAGTAATGTCCTGTAATGTGGGGAAGGCTGCTCCTGAGATTGATTGAATTTCTTGATGAATTGAAAATGGAGGACTCTTATGTAAACAAGACAAACGTATTTTTCTAGTCTTCATCCTCTTAGCAGTTGTTAGTAATAGTATTGAGCTGTACTGTATTGTACCCATTCTGCAATCTGTTAATAAAGTTTTCAATCAATCAATCAATCAATTGAGCTGGTAAGGACACTCTCAAGTCTCAACCGTAACTTCTATAGAAGAATTTTGGGTGGCATGCCAAATTTTCTCAGCCTTCTTAGGAAGTACAGTCGCTGGTGGGATTTTTTTATGATCTGTTGGGTGTTTCACCCTGTCCACCTCTGTCTCACCTATGTACAGAGGTGTGTACTGTACACTCCTCCTCCGTGGGTCAATAATTGCGTTCAAGGAGAGATTATTGTCCTGACACCAGGCCACCAGTTCCGCCACCTCCCTTCTGTATGCCTCCTCAGCTCCCCCAGTGATCAGTCCGACGACTGTAGTATCATCCGCAAACTTGATGATACTGGTGTTGTTCTGGGAGGCCACACAGTCGTGTGTGAAGAGGGTGACACAGCAGGGGGCTCAGCACGCAGCCATGGGGGGGTCCCTGTGCTTAGAACCTTTGTGCCTGATGTCCGGTTGCCGACTCTGACTGACTGGGGCCTGTCTGTAAGAAAGTTCAGCACCCAGTTACAGAGAGCCAGTGTCAGACTACGAGTGAGGAGCAGAGAGTTTGTGTGGGATGACCGTGTTAAATGCAGAGCTGTAGTCGATGAATACTTAGTAGTCTGGCATAGGTGTCCTTTCCCTCTAAGTGGGTGAGGGTGGGGTGGATGCCGGTGTTGACTGCTTCCTCAGTGGACCGGTTCTGACGGTTCTGTAGTGTGGTAGTGAAAGGGCTAACCTTTTGTAAGTGTGGTAGTGAAAGGGTTAACCTTCTGTATTGTGGTAGTGAAAGCTTAACCTTCTGTAGTGTGGTAGTGAAAGGTTAACCTGTAGTGTGGTAGTGAAAGCTTAACCTTCTGTAGTGTGGTAGTGAAAGCTTAACCTTCTGTAGTGTGGTAGTGAAAGCTTAACCTTCTGTAGTGTAGTTCACGTATAAAGTACCTGTACATTACAGTGAAATGCTTGGTTCTGTATGACCCTCGTGAGAATGTGCTTCATACAGTAAAAAGGTAAAAGAGCAATGAAGTCCCAACACTATACAAATATACAAGTACTGTTGTATATTATTATTAACCTTCTGTAGTGTGGTAGTGAAAGGGTTAACACGTTTGTTTCTCACCCCTCCTTTGTCTGTGTTTGATTCACAGGTACTCCCTTCCCCAAGACCTTCATGCAGGTAGCAAAGAAGATCTTGTCTCGCTTGTTCCGTGTGTTCGTCCACGTCTACATCCACCACTTTGACCGTGTGAGCCAGATGGGGGCCGAGGCTCACGTCAACACCTGCTACAAGCACTTCTACTACTTTGTCACAGAGTTCAACCTCACGGACCACAAAGAGCTGGAGCCCCTGGTGAGTCAGATACGAGGACACCAGCTTCAGCCGTCAATGGAAATAAACATGTTTTTTTCTGTTATACAACAGCACCATTTCACATACCGTATAACATGTAAATAACCTTATAACCGCAGCATAGCTTCCGCTGTCAATGGAAATAAACATTATACAACGGCACCATTCTGTAGTATGTACAGTAGAGAGTAGATGGGATTCTGTAGTATTACTTTACAGTAGAGAGTAGATGGGATTCTGCAGTATTACTTTACAGAGTAGCTGTTTGTCATGGTGGTGGTCCTACCTTCTCATTGTGTTTACAATACAGAGGAATCTTTTAGGCTCCACGTTTGTTGACTTTGCTGCAATTTCTTTTTCCTATTTCTGATTTTCTATTTCTATTTCTAAGCAATTGCAAATGATTATTTCATGAATCTCTTTTTAGATAACTACATATTTCAGCTCATTGTGACACGTCATGTCATGGTGAAATATTTGAGGGACAGGTTTCCTGCCCTGTAAGAAATCATTATGTTGTCTTTGCTGGCTTTTTGGAGTTGACAACTTAATAGGAGTGATGGAAACTTTGACTTGTTTTTAATTTAATCAATCAATGTATTTGAATCAAGTACAAACAAATACATAAATTCCACTAGATTACTTGAATAAGTTATTTCAGACAACACAATTATTTCCCCCTTGTACCATTGTAAATGTGACGTGGTGTCTGAACTGTGGTCTGTGCCTGTTGTCTGTTACAGAATGTGATGTGGTGTCTGATCTGAACTGTGGTCTGTGCCTGCTGTCTGTTACAGAATGTGATGTGGTGTCTGAACTGTGGTCTGTGCCTGCTGTCTGTTACAGAATGTGATGTGGTGTCTGAACTGTGGTCTGTGCCTGCTGTCTGTTACAGAATGTGATGTGGTGTCTGAACTGTGGTCTGTGCCTGCTGTCTGTTACAGAATGTGATGTGGTGTCTGAACTGTGGTCTGTGCCTGCTGTCTGTTACAGAATGTGATGTGGTGTCTGAACTGTGGTCTGTGCCTGTTGTCTGTTACAGAAAGAGATGACGTCTCGGATGTGCCACTAGAGGAACACCACTGACCAGCTGACACATTCCCCACCAATGACCACTCCTAGGCCAAAAAGTATTTACAAATGATTCCCAGTGCTTGTGTTTCAACCTACTTAGAAAACGAGTTGGGTTGGGTTTGATACTTATTACAATCCGATGTATATTTAATATGCTTTGATAACTTGACCAGAATTTGACTTGGTTGTGTTCTTGCGCTCACAACCAAGTCAAATTCCGGCATATCCCTGCATTGTAGAATAAAAGTGATTCTGATTCTGAGGGTCCACCTGACGGTTTAGACCATTTCAAAGTATATTTATAACCAATATGGTAAACCCCACCCATCTGGTATTCCACGTAGATTAAAACAAACACTAAGAACTGTTTACAAAATACTATTTGACCCAGGTCTGTCGATAACCACATCCGTCCATTTAGAAGACTGAAGCCGAGAACAAGGAAAAACCAAATTTAAAAAGAGCCTTTATTTTTATATTCACGTACTGTAATCTTATTTTAACCATGTAGGTTTTAACCAGGAACCTTGTAATGCAGGGCATTCTCTTCTTTTTTGAGAGTTTTGAAGCATTTTATCAGAGGACAGTATTAAGAGGTATATGTTTGTGTTGATGTTTGTTTGTTTGTTTTTTGTTTTTCTTATCTTTTTTTATTTGAATCTCAATCATTCCTGAATTTTCCTCCTCCTATCCAAAGTGCAAGTAGAGGTAAATTCATATTCAATTTCAAACTGTAGAGCTTTGGCTCACCTGCAGGGGTCTCATTACAGACAAACCACCGAAGTCTGAAATCCTATCTTATCTCAGTTCAGGATGACATTTAGGAGTTTTGGTATTACAGAAACATGTTTCCTAACTGCATTTAGGAAGACATGCCATCTTATCTTGTCTTATCTTAGGATAGGAATTTAGCTATTATAGAACCGTCCTAACTGACAAATTTAGGATGTTAGTGTTAGGATGGCATAGACCCTGTCCTAAATTCAAAATAACTGCCAAAAATGGCAGCACCACTGTTGTTAATTGTGTATGGCAATGACAATGAAGATGGGGAACAACATGGACACCGAAATATTATGATTCAAAGGCTACAATATACATGTTTCCCACAAAGAGAAGAGGTACTTTTCCATTATAGCAAGCTAGCTAGCCAGTCAGTAGGGGTGTGGACATTTCTCGATTCTAAGATGCATCACGATGCGGACGTGGACGATTCTGCATCGATGCAGTGACAGAACATAATAGATTAAAATAATTTTTTTTAAATATACATACTGTATATATTTAATTTTTTTTACTCTCTTGCTAGCTTTTATGTTCTTTTACAGTGTAGCGCTTTGGGATTTTCTCCACAACTATAAAGCGCCCTACAAATCAAATATATTATTATTATTATTATTGTATTATTAAAGCTAGTGCTCTGGTCATGCATCCACTCAACTCATAGAAAATACAGCATCAGGCTATTCTAAAAGTATTGATACTAACTGATATTAAAAAAGAGTATTGAACCATTTTTAACAGCTGGGTATCGAGATACCTTTCTAGTATCTGTATCATGCAACACTAGTAAAGACATTTATTTTGACACTGATTTAAGAACTTTCTAAATAAAAGTTAATTTATCTGACTGCTTGTATTAATTGATGAAAAAGTAGCCATGTGCAGTCATATAGATTATAAAATTGAGGATGTAATATATTATTGAGCTGCATCGAGATGCATCGTAGAATCGAAACTAATCGTGGACAGCTGAATCGTAATCGAATCGAATCTTGAGGCCAGTAAAGATTCACAGCTCTAGTCAGTGACATGTGAAGTTCAAGTGAGACAGCCGTTGTCAAGGATACAGGCAGTCTCGACGAGTGCCGATTTGAAGAATCAAGTTTAGATTTCTAGTTAGGATTTCTTAGGTTAAGATAAGATACGAGGTCTGAGGTAGGATAGGACACAGCCACGAGAATTGCTTCTGTAATAGGAAGATATGGATTTTAAGACGGGACATTTTTCTGGGGGTCGACAGATTAAGAACCATATAACTCTTGTCGTAATATGAAATTCTGGACAGCCCATGTGTTTGTAAAAATGTACAGTCGATCCAAATCACTTGAGAGTGTGAATGTGATATATCACCACAAAGTACTCCTCTACTGTCCAGATGATGTTAGACAATAAAGGCTGAAAACATTGTTCCTCTGAAAATGTTAACCCTTTGTCGTGTGGCAGTGACAGGGTTAACCTTCTGTATTGTCGCAGTGAAAGGGTTAACCATTTGGTAGTGTGGTAGTGAAAGGGTTAAACATAGTTGTACGGTTTTTGGTCTGAGGCACTCGTGAGAAACAGAAAGCTCCCACACACTGAGTCTTTTGTTGGGAACAAGGGACTTCATTTGGTTGATGGACGTCGTCGTACTGAAAACTTGTTCCAGATGAAGATGTTTTAACGACAAGTGAAAAACACATTGTGTGTGAGTTCTTGGTCTCTTAGTCCTTTTTAAATTTGAAAGTGTTAGGGATCGTGTTGGTAGAGGACCCAATAGCAGAACAGAACAGGTGAGCACAGGCAGATAGGCAGACGAGACGTGGAGCCAGGGGTGAAGTGTAACAAAAATAGCTTTACTTCGAAAAGGAGCAGTAGCAGCAACAAAGGATTCTCCAAAGGACAAGAACAAAACTCAGCAAGGCTGGCCAGAAAAGGATTGCAAAACCTAACAAAATAAACACTAACCAAAAACCGAACTGTAAATGCAAAAACAAGGAAAGTAACAAAACAAACACTAACACTGGGAACACTTACTACGAGGCAAAAACTGGATCACGGGAGACAGGGTGAGACAGAGAGCAAAGCAAACAGCAAACAGGAATCTCAAACAATGAACCCACAAAAAAGGTTAGGGAACACACACCAGATATAGGGGGAACAATTAACACTAGAGAGACAGCAGGTCAATTAGCAAAACGAGACGCACATGAGAGGGAAAGCAGAACTAACACAAGGCTACAGGAAAACACAAGGCCAAACACTGGGGAAATAAACTAGACTAGAACACAATACAACACAGGGCTAGACAAGAACATATGAATATACTGGGAACACACAGAACAAAAGACTGAACACTAGACAGAGTAAACATAACAATCAACAAGGGAACAAGAGATAAAGTAGCAGGGGAAGGGCACAGAGAGACATGTAGACATTAAAGGGGAGATGAAGCATTGAACAATGTGATCCTAGTTTGTTTGTTGTGTACCTTGTGTAAGACCGGGTCCTATAATAAAATGTGAAATCCTGCTTATTTGTCTGAAAAATCAAATATAATTTCCCTGTTTTCGCCATGGGCGGCGCCATTTTAGATGGTGACGTCACGGTGTTGGTTTGGTGTATACACTGCTGGTTAGCTGCCTATAGTAAACATGGATTGTCGGGTCAGTCAGTAAATAAAATGTTGCCTACCAAACAACGGGACCACGGTGGTTCTTTTTGTATTGCTCCTGGCTGTTCAAACTAATTTTACTGTGTGAAAGAGAGAGGACAGTTGGTTCATTTCCACAAACTACCAGTGAAAAAAACGTATTGGCACGTTGGCTGGCTGCACTCAGGCGGCGCGATCAGCCTGTTGGACAGGGAATGAAAACACTTCATTGCCTCGGATTATGTTGTTGGCGGTGGGAGGTTTGTCCAGAAGACCACTAATCAGCTGAAGCCTGATGCGGTTCCCTCGGTCTTCGACAGACAGACCGGCGCAGGCAGTTCAGCGTCGGGAGCATTTAGCCTGCTGGCTACCTAGCTCCAGTTCAACCAGCGTCGGGAGCTCCAGCAGCTTGTCGATGTGCTGGTAGCCTCAGCAAGCTAATGTTAGCGGGCTCCAGCAGCTTGTCGATGTGCTAATAGCCTACCCGTCCCGTTGGTAGGCAACATTTTATTTACTGACTGACCCCACAATCCATGTTTACTATAGGCAGCTAACCAGCAGTGTATACACCAAACCAACACCGTGACGTCAGCAACAAAATGGCGGCACACATGTTCATAAATGCTACATAAATGGACATAACAAATCGTTTTTTCTTAGAAACGCCTTATTTTTATAACGTGATTTTTTCGGTGGTTTATCTAAATACTAATTTGATGCTATGACTATGTTTATATCGCTATGCTTCATCTCCCCTTTAAAGATACACCAGTGCACCAGGAGGGTATGCATGAGGGAGATAAGGGGAAGTTCAGATGAATGTCCAGCAGGGGGAGGTACAGATGGGAAATGTCTGTGCAAAGGTGGGGGTAAATGTGGGGGTTGTTGAGGAGTACAGACAGGGGGGAAGGGTCCTAGAATAGGCGGAGGAATATTGTTCATGAGTGGAGGGAGACCATGGGAGAGAATGTGAAAAGGTGGGGGCTCTTGAGGAGTACAGACAGGGGAGAAAACTCCTGGAAATTGTGGACCCTTACAGAAAGTATAGAGTTCACTCACTAATAGGAGAAACTCTCGTATGTAATTTCCCCTCAGGGACAATAAAGTTCTTATCATATTTTATCTAATCTCTGTAATGCCTTTATAGACTGGATATAAATACCTTTTCTAGTGTAAGATTTATGTATTGTCAATTTTGGAGAAAGAAAGAAAATCCACCTCCTGAATTGATTGAATTGAAGGTAAACTTGAACCTGACCCTGATATAATAATGAGTATAATTTGTGATGGTAAGACTGACTGATGTCTTTACATTAAATCTCCCTTTGTTCTGTTACTCCACCCAAAACTGTGATCTGCAATAGATTTTACAATAATAAATGAAAGATAGTCATAATTATGATTAGTTGTTTAGTGAAAACCACAGAAGCCCTTCATGCTACATTATGGACTTAGACTTTTCTTTTTTTGTTCGGTTAAAACATTTTTTTAAATAGAAAATTAATATGCCTTAATATTTCCATCCCTAATTTAGATGAATGCATTTAACATATTTGTGGTTTTCCTGGCAAATGTTGTTACATATTTAAACACTTGACCTTTCTAGCTACAATAAGTTAACATTTCTGATACTCAAAGAATTAATTCAAAGTTGGAACGAGCAGCGTTCTTCTAAGGGTGTGCATTACCAGAAAGCAGAAGGGCAGAAAGTACAGTAGGTTGTGTTTAAACAGATGCTGCCGCACACACTGCAGGACATGGGTTGCTGAACGTGAGGCAAAAAGTGGGACACCTGGGAGACTTCTCAGATATCCAACATACAGGCGTTGGCTGAAGATATGGTGGCACTGGTGAGTCACGACTGAAGGTCACACGAGACCCAACGCTCACATGACAACAGAACACGGGGGCGACACGCAGTGTCTGAATCCACCCACCGAGTGGCGTTGTGAGCGGACAAAAATGCTGCAAGGCCACCGGTGGATTGCTGCAGTTTATAAGGCAACAATTATGAAATCCCTCAGTCTGGTGTCCTCGATTATACCCATTAAAGAGTAGAGCTCCTCTAGAGGTGATTTGGCTGAGCTGGGTTATATAAGCAATACCGCATAACATGTAAAAATGTTTTTAATACCGCCTGGTTGATCCAATTTTACCAGGGACTGTCACTGGTCGGTGTAATTCCAAATAGGCTTGGCCACAAAGCATTGGTGGTTATATTTACAGGTCATTATCATTCACAATGAATAAGAAACGACTGGGATTATAAATTGGCCTGTCAGGAGGACATTTGTCAGACGCAAGCAAGTGCAACTGTAAACAAAGAAGTATTTAAATCCTTCACTTAAGTAAAAGTGGAGACACCCTGATAGAATAACACTTTGGTAGACGTTAAAGTCCTCCGTTTTAACGTTCTACTCAAGTAAAAGTATTAAAGTAAACTAGCATCAAAATAAAAGTACTTGTTCCAGCATGTCAATATTATGTCAATACAAGGAGGCAGTTCTTTAATGCACTAAGCTCTCTAAATAGTTCCAGTTATGTTTTCCTTGGCTTCCTCTTTACACTTACTGACTCACCATTAAAGGTCCAATCTGTGCTCTTTCTGACCATAATATAATAGGTATCTTACTATCTTCACATTCTCTCTTGAAGAGTTGTACCTGTAGATGCAAAGTAAGCTATTTATCACTTTCTTCTCATTGTAAATCAGAATATTGATCAGTTTTACTCCAGTGTTTAAGAAACATTACCAACACAAACAAAAGAAATTTCACAACCACAAAATACAGCAAATACAATTTTTTAAACTCGTATTTACCTGTTGTTTAGTGTTTGTATCAAGAGCTCAGTCAAATCAACTATGTAACAGAGTAAATTGAATGGTCATTTGAAATATTGTGGAGTAAAATGATATATTGTGGAGTAAAATGATAAGAGTCCCCTAAAATGGAAATGCTAAAACTACAAACGCCTCCAAATTGTACTTGAGTAAAATAAGTTATAGTTACTTTCCAGGCCCTAAGGTAATCCCCTACACTTGACTGAAAGACACAATCCACAGGTGTTGTGAAACTGTCACATTCGGGGCCATTCAATTTCCCCATCTAGCTATGTGCATGTAGACGTGCCGAGAGGAAATGGAGGAAGGACAGGTTGCATGTCTCCCTCCAAATCCTACACAGCGCTCTGTCCATCTACCAAACGGCTGTCAAAATTGCAAAAACAACTTACATTTCTAACCTAGTCACAACAAGTCCTAAACTCCCTCATCAACCCCTGTGCCACTCCCTCTGTTGTACCTTCATTAGCTCTATGTGAAGGCTTCCAACACTTTTTCATCAGCAAAGTCTCTGCCCTTAGATCTCTCTCCCCCTTGCCCTCCCCACCCCCCACCCACTGCCTGCTGTTTTTGACCAGTTTGCCCCGGTCTCCCTCTCCTCCCTTTCTGATGCCATTAAACACCTGCGACCAACAAATTGCCCCTCAGACGCACTCCCCTCACGCATCCTAAAGGAAGTACCTGACCCTGTCCTCCTCGCATTATTACCTCTACTAAACGCCTGCCTCAGCACTGGATGTGTCCCGGCTGCCTTCAAGCATGCTGTGGTCCAGCCCCGGATAAAGAAGCCCAACCTCGATCCCTCTGTCTTTGCCAATTTTAGACCCATCTCACAATTACCATTTTTATCAAAAATCCTGGAGCGCATAGTCTACATACAGCTACAATCATTCCTTGAACACAACAACATCCATGATAAACTCCAATCTGGCTTTAAACCACGACACAGCACTGAAACGGCCCTCCTCCGTGTCTTAAACGACCTGATTTCAGCTGCTGATGCAGGTAACTCATCCCTACTACCACTCCTTGACCTCACAGCCGCCTTTGATACGGTAGATCACCACATCCTCTTAGCTCGCCTCGAGCATTACGTAGGCCTTAGGGGCCCCGTCTTAGACTGGTTCCGGTCCTACTTAAGTAATAGGACCTTCTCTGTCCAACTTGGTGACTTCACTTCCTCTGTGGCCCCCCTCACCTGCGGGGTGCCCCAAGGCTCGATATTGGGTCCCACTCTCTTCCTCCTATATATACTCCCCCTAGGCCAGATCTTGGCAAAACATAACATCTTATTCCATTGCTTCGCCGATGACATGCAGGTCTACCTCCCCTTAAAACCGACCCAAGGGAAAACATCAATAACACCACTACTTGACTGCCTGGCAGAAATCAAGTGCTGGATGTCTGAAAACTCCCTGACATAAATGAAGGGAAAACCGAGGTCATTGTTTTTAATAGTGCCCCCCCGACCCCCCTCATTGACGCACTTGGTCCCCTGGGTCCAAACCTCTCCACCTCTGTCAGGAACCTCGGGGTCATCTTTGACAGCCATTTTAAATTTGACAAACAGGTCAGCGCCGTAGTCAAAAACAGTTTTTACCACCTTAGACTCCTGGCGAAGACAAAAGGCATACCTCTCCCAAAGTAACCTAGAGACGGTGATACATGCCTTTGTCACCACTCGCCTCGACTACTGCAATGCCCTTTACACGGGCATCGACAAATCCTTGCTTCGCCGCCTACAACTGGTGCAGAACGCAGCCGCGCGCCTCCTCACCAAAACAAAAAAACATGAACATATCAGCCCAGTTTTGGCCTTGCTCCACTGGCTGCCTGTCCGCTTTAGGATCGATTTTAAATTAGCCCTAAATGTTTTTAAATCACTAAATGGCATGGCTCCTCCCTATCTGTCCGAACTCCTGCACTGCCACACCCCCCACCGATCCCTCAGATCAGCTGACCAGCTGCTACTGGTGGTGCCTAGAACTAGGCTCAAGACTAGGGGAGACAGAGCTTTCTCCACCGCAGCGCCTAGACTGTGGAACAGCCTCCCCCTCAGCGTACGGACCGCCCAGACCGTGCAGGCTTTTAAATCACTTTTAAAAACCTACCTGTTCTCCTTGGCCTTCCCCCCCACTTAATCACCACTAGACCCCTGGCCCTTCTATCCTCTTTGTTTTACTGTGTCCTACCTGTTTTTATTACTTTCATTGCTTTACTATGTTTTTAATCTTATATCTTGCATCATATTCTTTTGTTTTTATTACTTTCATTGCTTTATTATGTTTTTAATCTTATATCTTGCATCACATTATTTTGTTTTTATCAACCTGCCTGTGAAGCACTTTGGTGCCAGCTGCTGCTGCCTGGAAATGTGCTATATAAATAAAATTGACTTGACTTGACTTGACTATAGCACGGCCAGGTTTTCATTACATAGTTTCACTGTGCGTCACGTTGTTTGTAGAGCTAAATCTATATTTTATATTATAGCTATGGATACAATACCATGGTCATTTGACAGTAACTATCTTCCGTTCAAGATGCAAAAAAGAATACATTTTTTCATAAATTCGTTCACGCGTTATCCCGTGGTGAATATGAGTATAATTTGGGAATGATCCGGGCTAATTCCTGGGAGGCTGGCTATAGGGCGCAACGTGAATTCGACTAAAACCATTGCCGTTTCGTCCCTGGACACGCTATTATTTTAAATCAAATGCATATGATAGGTATTATGTTTCATCATGAATGCATGAAAGGGGGGGGGGGTCGTTTCTGATTAATTGATTGCCAATAACGGCATTCGTTATTACCACAACACACGCCGATAACGTAGGTGGGTATGAAAACCATGCACGGTCAAGCTGAAATTGACATCAGATTGTCCTTACCTGTGGTCGGTGGTATTCCAAAAAGAATATCCCAATTATTTGATCGCCATCTGGTCCATCCTATGCCCATCTGGTCCACGACATAACGCACCACAACATATGGATTAGGGGTCCCGAAAACGATTCAATGCGATCGAGTGAAGCCCTAGGTTTCCCATTACTAGAAAAGAGCGCCCGGAGCGGTCTTAACCTGCAACGTCCCGCATGTGGGATGTTTTTAGGACGATTTGCCCACTGGCACTTTGGCGACCCCTAGTGAGGTGTGCATATTTTGTAATAAAATATATATATCGAATTGAAGGCTTATTTGTTGCCTGTCGATAGCGACAAAATCCGTTCAGCGGTTCTCGAGTTACATGCCGGTATTTGAGGCTTGTGCAAAGTACACGGTATTGCGCAAAATACCACTCCCGACTCTTGGGGCTCTAGTTCCATCAATCATTTGGCGATCTCGAAAATGATTGTAGCCAATGAGTGTGGCTTTCCAATGATACCCCATCTGGGGATGTACGATCTAGGATCTAGGTGAAAAACTAACGAGCAAAAACAGGAAAAGAAAAACAGCAGAATGAATTGAAGTCTATGCGAAAACTGAGTTTTTCATTGTACACAGTTTACCAAAATAAATTTTGGGGGCGCAGGTTAAGAGGTTAAAGGTAGCACCCAGTCTGGAACAGGGTTTACTGCACTCTCGATACTGCCTACTAGCAGGATCTGGCCGGTACTGCACCTTCGGAGTCCCAGTATGCCTTTTAATGGCAACATACAGGTCCCTGACATTGAATAGGATATTAAAATCGAAAAAAAGGGAAAACTATCTAATAACGTATATATACGTGGTTGGCGTTCAACGGTCTTCTGCCAAACACGTATATAAACGTGGTTGGCGTCCATTGAGTTAACCGCTGGCGCCCAATAACGTATATATATGTGAATGGCCCCGAAAGTGTTAACATAGCATTGGAATCTATGACATTTTTTATGTTGTCTGAGCCCTTGACATAATAGGCTAAAGGCTGTTGAGGGGAAAACATCAATCTTTCCAATTCCAAAAAATGCTTGTGAGAGGATACAATGCAGATCTTTTTAATAAACAAAAGAAACCTAAATGGAATAGTCACAAAAGTTATATATACCGTATATATATATATATATATAAAGCAATACTATCAATATAAATAAATTATCAATTGTATGGAAAGAAATAAAAGAACAAAACAGAACAGAAGCCTCCCAACACCTATAGAGGTTTGTTTACATTTGTTTGTTTTTGTAAACCTTGGCGTAAAACAGACCCGCAATGGGCTAAGCATAAGAATAGCCAACGTTTAGTTTATTCAAATAAATTACCGACAGTAATTCAGCCCTGAACTCACTGGCTACAGTTCCTTTTTTTAATGCTGCGCGTTAACTTCCCCAAACAATGACAACCATTCATTTAATTTGATTTCATGTATTAGTTTATTTGGAAGGGACAACATGTATTAATGGACAATACATATAATGCACTTATACACAGGATTTAGCAAGGGATGCTAATTATCATCATCAGTCCCCAAACAAATAAAATACAGAAACAGCAATATAAAAACATGTTAAAACAAAAGAACAAATTTACAAATACATGGCTACATAGCTAAAAGGACCAAGACCATAAAGGTCCTATATATGGTCACATGCTTGGTGTTCTAGAAACGTAAGGTTATGTATATAACCAAGTTCTATGAATTATGGTGACGCTCAGCATCATTCTGCACGCACTTCACTTCGTGCACGAGCACTGAATAAAAAATTCCACAATGTACCTTTACATCCCAACATTCGTCTGGCCACACCCCTATCCGCTTACCTTCATAAGCAGGTGTGTGGTCACCTACTCGCCTCCTTCCCAAACTTTCACCACAAGGCGAGATCAAGGGCCGCAGCGGCGTCCTGATGCTGAGCGTCACCATAATTCATAGAACTTGGTTATATACATAACCTTACGTTCTATTTCATTATGGCTGCCGCTCAGCATCATTCTGCACAAGAGGAGCTGAGCGGGAGCCAAAGCTCGACAAATGTACCCCGCTGAGGCCCCCCACAACCATCAGACCGGGGAGGACCGAGCCCCCCGACCCTCCCTAATGGAGGATACCCTCCCTATTGGAGGACGGGAGGGAGACGGATCCGACCGTGCGAAGAGGAACTCAAGCAACTCAACGCACAGGGTGAGCATACCGTGGCTTGACCCCACGACTACGCACACGCACAACCCGCATGCCACCAGGGAACGAACGGAAGGAACAACCCTCGTTACTGCCCCCAGAATCACGGGGTCAAGAGCAAACCCAACCCCGTGGCAAGGCCGTAGCAGCGGAGCGCGAAGGAAGACCCAGACCCGCTGAAGGGACTGGATCCCCTGGAAAAAGGGGGCCCGGAGAGGTCAATGACGCCAGGCATCAAGACCCCACCAGGCGGTCACTTAGTGACACCGCCCCCCACATCGCCAGCGTATTCGGATAGAGCCCCTCCAAGAGCGGGCCCTTACCCCCCAATAGTACACGCCTGGCACACTGACCCTGCAGAACAGGCAGTCAGCATGGCCGTAAAGCACTCAAAAAGTTCAACCAACGGAAGCAGGCAGCGCACCGGAGAAACCAGGCAGCAGGCTGTAGACCTGAGCCTGGAGCACTGCGGACGAGACAGGCGCCAAAGGAGTCAACTGAAAACAGCCCCCCCGGCGGAAGGGGCGTATGCTGGCGTTGTTGAGCACCATGACGAAGCCTCCATTAAAAAAAACCTACCCAGAGGGGTCGAGGCAGAGAAGGCTGACACGATTGGCAGACGTCATGCACGTGCAGGGGCACACTCAACCGGACAACCCGGGAGTTGACTCTGCTCCAACACACCAGGGAATCAACCACCCTCTCGGTACACAGACGGTGGTGGTTCCTATAACCCCTTAAGAAAAAACTCCAAAACACACCTGCGGGTATACACCAGCTATACCGCAGTACAAGTGTTTCAGTTTCCAAAAAGGGTTATCCCAGGCCTACGGTATCAACGAAACATTACTTCGGACCGGGCCCGGCGGCCCGGGAAGCACACAGGATCACCAGAGGAGGTCCAGAAGACCACCCCAACAGCCCCCTCTTTGCCATGCGTGAGAGAGGAGCGAAAGAAGGAGAACCAGCCCCTTACAATAGTGCCAGGTACAAAAGTGTACCCAACAAAGGGTCTCCATAACGCCTAACCCTGTGCCTTTAGTAGCAATGCTAATGAATAGTGCAAGCTAATACAATGCACGCTAACCACAGACACATCTGTGAACAGGGTTTATAGCAAGACCAAGTTGTGTGTGTGTGTGAATCCTACACCCGCATCCATGTTGTAACACAGAAAAACATTGATAGAGAGAGAGAACGGCTGAGCCGTGGTACGTTTTCATACGAGCATTACTGCAAACCCAACACAATAGTGTTGTAGCTCAATATCACTGTGTAAGCAACAGAGCACACAACTAACCTCTACCTTTATGTGGAGATTCAGGTCGAGGCAGAAAAACCCCTTTTTCAACCGAGTGTAGGCTGCAGGCCTTGCTTAAGCTCTAACATGAATGTAGCCCTCCTATCAACCCATACTAGCGAAAGATTCACACGTTGCAACCCCATCATATGTTTGGTGAATAAACACACAGTTTGTTAACAAAAAATACAGTCCCCCTTTAGAGGGGACTCTTTATTTTTGAACAAAATCATAGCGGGGCCGGGAAGGGAAACAGGGGGGGACCACAGAGGGAAAAAGTCACTGGGTCTTAGCGACGCCTGCCACGAGCCGCTCGGGATTTGCCACCCCATGGAGCCCCGGAGGGACGGTAAATGATCGGCGGCTGGTCTCGACGATCCCTACCGTCACCTCCGGGCGTAGATGGGCCGGCTGCAGTAGCGGAGGCGCCCTCTCTCCTCCTGGCCTTCTTCGCTGAAGGTCCAGAAGTGGCGGTGGTGGCAGCGGCGGCCACGGCGGAGGATCATCGACGACGCGGCAGCCGTCTGACTCCACCAGCGACATCGGGCGGGGGGAAATGAGGCTGGAGCACGGAGCGCTCCTCCTGCATCTCCCTGCAGGTTGAGGTCATCAGCTGCAGTGCCGTCCCGAATAGTCCAGCATCGGAGAGGGGTGCCGTCAGAAGTGGAGTCCTCTTCTTCTCCGGCACACGCGCCTGCTCCAGCCAAAGGTGGCGCTGGATCAGAGTGGCCAGGGCGCGCACTTTCCCAGCGGCTATAGCCTGCGGCCGAGTCAGATGCAGGATGGCTCCTGCCGACTGGGCGAGCTGATCATGCTGTAAATCAGTCAGCTCCGTGCCGCCCGTCAATATCCCGGACATGAATCTCGCCAGCTGCGCGATGTTAGACGCGGCAGCTAGAGATTGTGTTCCGGTGATAAATGACTGGTCGCTCCAATATGCCAACCGCCTCGCCGATTTCCCTTGGGGAACCGGCTTCCGTAACGGCTCCCACACCACCTCCGGACAAAGGAGCGCCGCCATCGGCCTATCAAGCCGTGGCACGCCCTCCTTCATGCCGTTGACCAAACCCGCCACCCGCGTGACTTGCACGTAGGCAGGAGTAAGACCTATGATGTGGGAGACCACCTGGCCCTGACGGACATAGGCCGCCATTGAGGGGAAAAATGGGTAGACAACGTCCACCCCTCTCACCGGGCGACGTTGCCATAGATGACCTATGAGATCATCAGGGACAGGAACAGGCAGTGGCTGCGGCAGCGGCATGCCGTTTGCGACTGCCGCCACCGCCATGAGCTCGGGAAACAAAGCACGCAGTTCCCCCTGCATACTTTCCTCCTCCGAGCCCGCGTCCCTCACATACAGCAGACTACTGGTCAAGGAGCCACATTCTGATGTGGCTGATAGCAGGGCATCCCGCCGCAGAGTCGGAGGTTCTAACCCAACATCTGCGGGCGGGGAACCCCAAGGAGACATCTCCCCCCCCTCCAGTGTTACCTGGACAGGCAGCGGACACGTCTCCACCGGGCCTTCAAACAAGAACCCGTCCGCCTCTATCATGTAGTCTTCTGTCTCCATCGGGCATGTAGAGACCGATGCATCCTCATCTGGCTCCAGCAACTCACCAAAACCAGGCCGTTCGCGTCTGCAAGCCACCATCTTGCGACGGGAGCGAGCCGACACAAAAAGTTTGCATCTCAAATCCCCCGCAACCAAAGGAGTCGGCCGCCCAACAGCGGACGACTCCCCGGAAGCAGAGGAACCAGAGCCGGAACCAGGCCATCGCACAGGAGACGGCACTGGTGCACCAGCTCCTTGGAGAGGCAAACTACCCATCGGACGCCTACCGGGCGTGGCTGCCGACCACGAGAGAGGCCTCAACCCCGCTCCAAGACGCACGACAGAGGCGGCAATGGAGAACCGCTGGTGAAGAGTGGCGTTGCGAGCGCGACCCTCCGAAGTAGACATTATGACTTAGCTTTTTTCTTTCGAATATATGAAGCAAAACAAGAAACAATGTAAACACGTCTCAACTTTCTTCAGCTAACAACCTTGTCAAGTGTGGGATCTACCGAAGGCACTTCCTTGTGGTGAAAGTGAAGAAGGAGGCGAGTAGGTGACCACACACCTGCTTATGAAGGTAAGCGGATAGGGGTGTGGCCAGACGAATGTTGGGATGTAAAGGTACATTGCGGAATTTTTTATTCAGTGCTCGTGCACGAAGTGAAGTGCGTGCAGAATGATGCTGAGCGGCAGCCATAATGAAATAGAACCATTTTCTTCCCTTTAAGTTTAAAAGTAGTAAAAGTTAGACATCCTCGAATGGAGGTAGGTAAACCACAACCTTAATCCTGGTGTTGAATTAGTTTCAGACACTAAATTATGTATTATGTTAATTAATTATCATCATCATCATAATAATAACAGCAACCTAAATTACCTCGTGTTTACTGTTGTCACATGATGCTCTCGGGAGAGGAGGGTGAACATTCCTCCCCTGTCAGGACAACCATTAATTTCCTTCCAAAAACTCCCCTCTCCATCGGGCTCTGCGGGCTGGTATGTGTGTTACTGTTAGACGAGCTGCTCCACTCACCCTCCCCTCTGTGTTGTTCTTCAGTGGAATTTACCACACTAGTCCAAAGGGTATGTGTAGTTTGTGTACACCAGAAATAAGAAGTGGTTATTATTCATTTATTTATTAGTAGGAAGTGAATTTAAACACACCAGGATTAGATTAGATTAAAATGTATTGTCATTATACAGCACAAATACAGTACAACAAAAATAACTTTGGCATCCAACCAGAATGCAAATGTTACAGTAAAGTACAATAGTAATGTACAGGTGATTAAACTGGGTATAAAATATATAAATGAGTACTACTGGGTGTAGTGCTAATCAGTATGTACAGAGTTGTAATACCAATGTACAGTGATACAGATATAAAGACTATGGTCGTAGTCATACTGGCCAGCAGCGTAACTAGTAGAGTAGGTAAGGGATATATATACAGATATAGATCTAGTATCTATAGATATGTAAAATGATTATGTGCTGGTATGTACAGACAAATCCACAGATGTGGATAAATATATACACGGTAAGAATAAATATACTGTATATATATAGCATTATTGTACATGTGACAATGTAAGTGTAATCAGTTACAAATTAAGTATTACTTTCCTTAAATTGTAATCTATACAAAAGTATGTGAAAGTGATCAGATGACATTACCGAGTTTGAGTAGACCTAATCCAGTGGGTTTATGTTAGGCCTATTCAAACTAGGTAATGTGATCTGGTCATGGTCATTTTGTATTTGCCTACTTTGGCTTTAAAATCCATAAATTATTATATGTTTATTATCCATAAACAATGTATTCCAGTTTACTAACTGTAATTGTAATCATGTTATGATGATGATCATCAACAACCATTATTCTAAGGTCTATATTGGGTCCTGTTAAATATGTTTCTGAATCCTAGGAGGAATGACAAGATAATAAAAGAAAATGAAGGCTGCAACCAATCAGTGAAGCTTGCCCAACTGGTATGTCATTATCTATTGTTTTGACTGCACAAAGTTATTGTTACCACATTTGGTTTCGGCTGATAACTTGACTCAGCAAATATTGGAGGACACACCCCAACGGTTTCATAGCCCGCAAGACAGCTGCATCATGCATTACCTCAAAGTAACAACAATGCAACATGGATAGTATCACATAAAACAATTCATTCTCTCACTGTGACACTTTAAAGGCCTAATCCAGATTTATTTTGTATATATAAATTAGGGTTATATTATTTGATTTGCAGATGGTAAATACAGTATTTGTAATGTTCTTATCCCATCATAAATCTAAATATAGATCTGTATTACTCCAATGTTTACAAACATGACCAACATAAACAAACCCATTACAGCCCCAAAGTACAGTAAATGCAATTCAAAACTCATATTTATCTATAGTTTACTGTTCTCAGATTGGTTTTGGTGCTTGTATCAAGAGCTCAGTCATTCAAGTAGAGAATGTCTCCATTCCTTACTTTTTGTTTCTGTTGGTGGAGTTACCCACTTGTTAGGTTTGGATCATAGATTGGGCCTTTAACCTTCCACCAGCCCAGAACCTAAATTGAGTCAATTAAACTGAAAATCCACCATAAAATAGTTTACAGTACAGTGAATAACAACAAGCCTCTCACACTGAAAACCAGAGACAAACTTCTACTGATGTCAGACCGATCCTGGATCTACTCCATAGACAACAGTGATGTCATCAAGAGACTGATCCTGGATCTACTCCATAGACAACAGTGATGTCATCAAGCGACTGATCCTGGATCTGCTCCATAGATAACAGTGATGTCATCAAGAGACTGATCCTGGATCTGCTCCATAGATAACAGTGATGTCATCAAGAGACTGATCGTGGATCTGCTCCATAGATAACAGTGATGTCATCAAGAGACTGATCCTGGATCTGCTCCATAGATAACAGTGATGTCATCAAGAGACTGATCCTGTATCTGCTCCATAGACAATGAATAGTGGAACAACTCCTAGGACACAAAAGGGCGCTTTCTGACCAAACAGTTCTGGGGACTCCCTGAGAGGAACTACCCACTGGGGAGCTGCCCAGAGAAATACATACCTTCAGGGCTTTTTTCTGTTTGCATTCAGACCGCCAATAGGAACGTGACATGAAAGTGACATAAGCCAACTGGCGACCGGGCTTCTGCTCTCTCTGGGGACAGACTGTGCCTGGGCATGTAGGGAGAAAGCTTGGCTGCATATAGAGAACATTGGAAATAACGTTACTTCACCTATAAACACAACAACTTATACAATGTTGTTGTAACTAATGGATTTGCTGATGTCATAATTTTCATGCATAGATCACACTAGATTGATAAATTTACAACTAAGCATTTCCTGGTTGATGACAAGATGAAAGTACTAAAATAGCCAATAGCAAACTGAAAGGAATCCCCTCATAGTTCTTTTATTGAATGTCGGCGAGGCAAACAGAGAGACGAGACAGAGTCAGATGGCAGTCTGCAGAGTTTTACTGAACCGTCACAGCACAAGTAGACCACAATCCGGACCACGCACCTCCGCACACCGAGCGAGCCAGTGCCAAGTGGTGGTTTCGTCAATACATCGTCACATCATTTATACATTTCTCGTCAGAATGGTGTGTGTATTTCTCTCTGTGTGTATCCATGAATGTCTGTGTGGTGTGTGTGTGTGTGTGCTGGTGTTTGCTTAGATGGGGGAAAGGAGGGGCTGTATTCCTCCGCTCTCTTTATCAGATGACGGCATATAATTTGTGTGTGTGCATGTGTGTTGGTGTGTGTGTGTGTGAGTGTGTGTGTGTCGGTGTGTGTGTGTCGGTGTGTGTGTGTTAAAGTGAGAGACATGAGGTTGCATGTCTAGGTGACACTCTCGAACAAAAAAAGGGGGGGGTGTGTGTATCTCTCTCTATGTGTATGCATTGATGTCTGTGTGATGTGTGCTTGTGTGTGTGTTAAAGTGTGTGTGCTGGTGTGTGTGTGGGCTTTTGCATGCTTCTGATATCATCATGCACCTGTGTCCAGTACTGTTTCGTGGGGCCCTATGTTTACACAGAGACCGTTTCATCGGGTCCCGTGTTTACACAGAGACATCTGACGTCAGTGTACAGCGTGAAGATATATAAGATATTGACAACAGATCAATGAATTAAAACGATCAATCCCCCTTTTGACATATAAATCTATATGTCAACACAACAATTCATTGTGCACCCAACAACATGACACAACCATCAATCGTCAAAACATACACTAAGCATGGACCTGTCAAAAGGCCAAGGTCAGGAACAAATAGAGTACATTTCCGGACATACACCTACATATCGGATGACCACCAATACTGCCATCAATACATCAGACCTGCACTCAATCCAAGAGGGCGTGTATATCACATAAGCGTGAAGCTTAACTATACGGGGGCCCAGAGGCAAACATAGCACGAAGCGTATGGTATAGCAGAGACATGTGACACTTAGATGGTCCAGTGGTCATCCAGTAGCGTCTAGTGTCGTCAGGGCCGTAGATGGGCAGGCCATAGATCAAAACACGTGTAATACTAATTACAATTACCCAATATAACCCAATATACCCCAGGAAACGAACACGAGGATACACTCATCAAGATTCACTGTATATTCATAGAGGAATGAAAACACAAAAAATAACAATAAACTGACGTTGATTTAACCTCAACCAGGACCTGTAAACTATGGAAATGATGCTTGACCGCTTTCGCATGATGTACATGCCTGAAATACTATGTAAGACAGTTCAGCACAATATCAATCATATTTCAAGACAGTTCAGTTTTAGTTCAGTCACATTTTGCATAATTTCAATCATATTTTAAGACAGTCCAGTTTTAGTTCAGTCACATTTTGCATAATTTCAATCAATTTATACTTTCTCATCTATTATTCTAATATTCTAATCTTATTTCAATTAATTATTTAAATTCAGTAATTTATTCAGTTGTTGAGTCCACTATTGAGTTGTTGTGTGGAGTCCACACAGTCCACACAATCCCCCTTTGAGACCGTGAATCTCACAGTCTCAACACCACTCCCCCGCAGGCCATCAGGCAGAGAGCGCTCCTCGTCAGTCAGCCATCACCCCCCCCAGAGGACACTGCATCATACTGAATTCAGGCCGAAGTCCTGTTGCCGGCCCCTCCCCCTCAATCCGGCACCAGCCCTACATTTTCAGGCTACCATCGAGCGACAGCTCCTGACATCGTCCGGGTTTCATTTCCACCCCACCACCGGCAGAGGTATGGAGAGGAGAAGGGCCTCGGCACGGTTCCCAGCACGACCACAGCGTCCCCAATGAAGCGGATGACAGCTGACCGTTCCCCATCGCGTCCATGGTCGCTCAGCCTCTCCCCACCCTGACAGCCCGCGGAAGAATCACAGAACACAGAACACCACATAGCTTACTCAACAACCAGTACAATGCATCCAGACTTATTTATGAGAAAACCCATTGATTGAAATACATAAAAAATGCGTAAAGAACCACTCAACTTTCAGATTCCAAGTTCCGGCACATCCGCGTCATACTTCGTCACCACCACCCAAACTCACAAATGAAAAAGAAGAAAAAATAATGCAATGATTTTCAATGGTTGCAATCTCTATGCCGAAGGATCATTAGAAAATCAGACTATAATTCACATAAAACAAATCAAAACAAAACACACATTGTCCCACATCAGAGTATACAATATCCTATGAGTAGACAATATTCTAATGAGTATACTATAAAAAGGAAATAAAAAACAAAACACGCAACAATATCTTGACCCCATTCTCACAACCCTACCACGACCTCATAGAAACTTGCAGTTGGTTCCCCCACATCCTCATCCCCGGATGCCATCATGTCAGCAGAGTCCGGTGGCTCAGACACGGGGGACCCCAGCTGGACAGGAAAGAGACGGGGAGGAGAGCCGGCCGGTGCATCCTCCAAGGGCTCCTCATAGGCCGGTGCCTTGAGCACGGATCCTGCAGTCGCCTCGTGGGCATCCTCTCCATGCATCAACAGGGCCCCCAACTCGCCCATACACAGGGCCTCCAACGTGCCCATACCATGCATCCCCCCTCTCCATCACCTACACACCCAGCATCCCCTCCATTCACCATCATCTGGTACCCAGCATCCCCTCCATTTCTGTATTTACAGTGTAACTAGACAATAATATGCGAACAACTTGAAACACACTTGGATTCCATTCATACTAGTCTGCTCACTGGACACCGTGACAGTATTATTTATATAATTGTATTATATTTCCTGGTCAGAGTTGTTATTAGTTACACCATGAGAACGTTGAGGATTCTCTTCCCCTTGCAGTGTACGTAGTCTCTGTAACAAAACAACTTTGTTATGTATTTTGGTATCGTCTAATTACATTATGATTAAAGTGATGATGGAGATTATGATTTTTTAGAGTCGTGACCGACCAGACGGTCCACGTGGGGAACACTTTGACCCTTTTAACCTCCTTCCAGTTAAGAGTACCCTCCTCCCGTTCGGATGCACTCCTTCCCCTACTTAGATGCACTTCTCCCCGTAAGGTTTAGGCAGTCCGCTACGACGCAACAACCAGCTCCTTTCTTAGGACTGCCTTGTCCGACGTCGGCCCCTCTCCCCCAACAGAGATGCAGGTCTCCACTTCCGGCGGTAAGGTCTCCTCACATGAACGGAAGAAGTACCCTTATTCTACCTTCAGGTGCAGTTTAAGGCTGGGTCCCTTTCCAATCTTAGGAGAGACAATTCAGATTCCTCTGAATTGACACCCCTCATCCCTCTGCTTCCCAGCATTTTTCTTTTCAAAAACACTGATCACAGAAGAGCAGAGAAAAAGGGGAAAAAAAACAAGCAACAACATCCAGTCTCCTACCACAACCATAGAAACATGCAGTAATTGACTCCTCTATCACCACTCAGTCAAAAAATTCAAGGAAATATGAACCAAATTAAAACCATATATACGCTTCACACCCCTACTCCAGGAACCATGACAAACAAAACCTATCACTCAAATACAACAACCTTTCACACCGGTACCAACACACACACATGTTTTAGTTGGAATTTAGTATCGTATTAGGCAAACAAACAGTGCCTAATACGCAGGGCTTCCTCCCTTTCTACCCCTAATCTCAGCTAATTCCAGTCTACATCCAGTCTACACCCACTCCCCCTTAGGCCTAAGAGAGAGGGAACACAAGATAGATTAATGGGGATTGAGGGGGGGAAACGTAATCACCCTTCCTTCTCCTGCCCCATTTCGCAACATACCTTCTTTAAAAAATGCTACGTCACGGATTGACATCGACACAAATCTCTCTGCGCCCATTGATTGTAGCTGAGCTATAATGCCTGACCTAGACGTAAGGCCCATAGCCCCCAGTGGGGCCATCGGGTGTACGCGTCGAGTCGAAAGAGAGAGCGGGGAGAGAGAGAAGGAACGAGAGAGAGAGTGAGAAAGAGAAGGAGAGAGAGAGAGAACGAGAGAGAGAGAGAGAAAGGGAGCGAGAGAGAGAGAGGGAGAGGGAGGGAGAGAGCGTGCGAGTGGGGGAGAACACTCTGAATGGGTAGAGAACGAGAGAGTGAGAGAGAGACAGAGAGAGAGAGAGAGAGAGTGTTCAGCCGTGTTGTTGTAGTTCTCGAGGAGGGAGTAGAATTCGGCCGAGCGCGCGTCGCTCCAATAAAATGTTGTATCAATGTGATGTGTCTTTAGGAATGCAGAGTGCAGACCCATTTACAGCAAGCGGCACCACCGAAATAATAATGATAATAATGGTGATGATTATGTGGAAATGAAAACGGGGACCCCGATGACGAAAGCTCCATAACCGGTCCGCATCCCCTTAACAATTGTACGTATCGAGCCGCACTGTACCGTATTTCTGTGAACATGCTCGCCTCTACCAACATCCATATTTGTGGCAACAACGCAGATATCGAGTGTATTTCTGTGAACATGCAGCGAAGCGCCGGTCCCACCGCAGAGCGCACGGCGGTGTTCAGAGCGGTTATAAACTAACCACAACTGCATATATAGCACCACATAATACATATAATATAATAATATAATATAACACCCGCTCCTCCTCAGACCCGGAGCATATATACCCACCTATATTTAATCAACTAGGTTGTCAATGCATAGTTTGAAACTGCAATGTGGAGAGAGACCTGTTCCCTCGCGCCGCGGCCGCATCCCTCTACCACAGAGCAGCACACTAATGCAATATGGACGATATTTATTCTAATAATAATAGGTTATTTATTCTAATAATAATAGGTTGGCCTCCCTACCACTATTCATTTTAATATAATGATAATGGCCCCCTTATCAACAACATAACGCACTGGTCTTGTGTTCCGTGATGAATATTCATATATCCACTTGACTCGACTGGAGACATGGCTTCACTCATCATATGGAACTTCATACATGTGTTACACATTATTAATTCATCACACATATCAGAACTTTTTCGTACCACTTTCCTTCTAACTAATAGTGACCGTGACGACGGGGGCCACGTTGGAAAGGTGCTATATAGGCCTTTAACCATGGCAACACAATATGCCTTTAACCACGGCAACTCAACAGTGACTCTAACCCATGACTTTAACCAGGGAACTTTAACCCGGGGACTCTAACCCCCCTTAACCACGGAGGACTTTAACCAGGGAACTTTAACCCGGGGACTCTAACCCCCCTTAACCACGGAGGACTTTAACCAGGGAACTTTAACCCGGGGACTCTAACCCCCCTTAACCACGGAGGACTTTAACCAGGGAACTTTAACCCGGGGACTCTAACCCCCCTTAACCACGGAGGACTTTAACCACAGAGGACTCTAACCATCCCTTCCAACCACGGAGGCCTTTAACCACTGAGCAACCACGGAGGCCTTTAACCACTGAGCAACCACGGAGGCCTTTAACCACTGAGCAACCACGGAGGCCTTTAACCACTGAATTTTTACCCGGGGACTCTAACCCCTCTTTTAGGACTCCAACCTCTCAGGACTTGAAACTCTGGTGGGGCCTTTAACCCTATAAAGACTCGATATAATAATAAAAAAAATAAAAAACTGCATGAAGTCCTATGTACAGTGTGTGGCCACAGATCTCGCAGACGCAGGCATATTTCATTCAAATGACAAACCTATTCTAAATTTGGAATTCCCAATTGCAGAAACTTGGTATTCTGCTCACCTTTCGTCATTGAAGAAACAGCCCCGGGGTCCGTCATCCGATCTGCCGCACACAGCCATTCAACTCGTCAGTCCGTCCCAGGAGAAATGCACGAAACGGACAAGAAGACAAACAAAAAAATAAAAAAAATACAGATTATGATCCACTCATCCTGTGCCAACTCTGCAGATAATCTACTCGGTCTCTGCTCACCTCTTTCCGATCACCAATCCCGGACGAGCCCCCATTTGAAAGGAATCCCCTCATAGTTCTTTTATTGAATGTCGGCGAGGCAAACAGAGAGACGAGACAGAGTCAGATGGCAGTCTGCAGAGTTTTACTGAACCGTCACAGCACAAGTAGACCACAATCCGGACCACGCACCTCCGCACACCGAGCGAGCCAGTGCCAAGTGGTGGTTTCGTCAATACATCGTCACATCATTTATACATTTCTCGTCAGAATGGTGTGTGTATTTCTCTCTGTGTGTATCCATGAATGTCTGTGTGGTGTGTGTGTGTGTGTGTGTGTGCTGGTGTTTGCTTAGATGGGGGAAAGGAGGGGCTGTATTCCTCCGCTCTCTTTATCAGATGACGGCATATAATTTGTGTGTGTGCATGTGTGTTGGTGTGTGTGTGTGTGAGTGTGTGTGTGTCGGTGTGTGTGTGTCGGTGTGTGTGTGTTAAAGTGAGAGACATGAGGTTGCATGTCTAGGTGACACTCTCGAACAAAAAAAGGGGGGGGTGTGTGTATCTCTCTCTATGTGTATGCATTGATGTCTGTGTGATGTGTGCTTGTGTGTGTGTTAAAGTGTGTGTGCTGGTGTGTGTGTGGGCTTTTGCATGCTTCTGATATCATCATGCACCTGTGTCCAGTACTGTTTCGTGGGGCCCTATGTTTACACAGAGACCGTTTCATCGGGTCCCGTGTTTACACAGAGACATCTGACGTCAGTGTACAGCGTGAAGATATATAAGATATTGACAACAGATCAATGAATTAAAACTATCAAAACTCTAAATACATGAAACTGTTCTGACATCACAATATTGATGTAACTGAGATTAAACTTGATGTAACTTGATGTAATTTCAAACCTTTAAGGTTGCCCTCATTTACAGCAACGACAAGCTTACAAAACAAGACATCGTTTATCAGCTATTTCATACATATATGTACAATAAACAAGAATAAACAATAAGAAAACAGTCGTCAAAGATCACACTTTTAAAAGCAGCAAAAGGAGGAAGAACCTTCAGCTTCAGAGTCAGTTGGAGGGCATTCCAGATGTTGGAAGCATCAAAGAAGAAAGTAGTTCAGAGCAAACTGGAGGAACCCTAAAAACCAACCAGTCACTTGAACATGTAGAATAGGTTCCAAGATTCCATTCCAACAGTGTTGTGATGTAACAGGGAGGTTTACCAATAAGGGCTTTAAAAATAAACAAATTCCAATTATAGTTACGCCTTTCAACCAGAGAAGACCATCCAACCTTTTTATAAAGGACACAGTGGTGGGTATCATATCTGTCACCAGTAATAAATCTGAGGGCAGAATGATAGACCGAATCTAGCAGTTTAAGAGTTGAAGCCGCAGCATGCCTATAAATCACATCATCATAGTCCAAAATTGATAAGAAAACAGCTTCAACAATCCTCTCTCTACTAATCACAGGAAAGCTGGATCTATTTCTGTATAGGACGCCAATTTTCTGTCACAGCTTGGAAGCAAGAATATCCATATGGAAAATTCCTCATTGAGCCACAAACCAAGATATTTATACTCAGTGACTCTCAATGTTAGAACCGCTTATGGTATATATAAGTACTTCATCATAATCAACATTTCTGGCTCTGGAGAAAAGCATCAATTTGGTTTTACTAGCATTGAGGACTAAGAACCGAAAGCTGCAAGTTCTCAGTGGCCAACTGTACAGTGTCAGTGATACAGTACACAATAGTATCGTTCGCATACAAATGGTTCATTCAAAGAAGAAACAATATCATTCATATTAAGTATTATAATATCATTCATAATGTATAATATACATCATGAATTGAAAATGGGGGACCCTGATGTAAACAAGACAAAAGTCTTTCTACGGTCTGCATCTCCTTAACAATTGTGTGCATTGAGCTGTACTGTATTGTACCCATTCTGCTATCTGTTAATAAAGTTTTCAATCAATATACTGTCAATTGTAAAAAGGACAGGACCCAGCACTGAACCTTGTAGCACACCATTAGCCTGTGTGGTATATTCTAAGCACATACCTAAGGTTATTTACAGTACAATGAGGTTTGTTATCTGGAAGGAGGGAAAGATCATAAGTGATAGAATGGTCTCCTCATCTGACTTCAAATATAGCCAGCATGGAATAAACGTGCAGTCAAGACCACAGACATACAGGGATTATTCATCATTTTACATACGACATGATGTACAAAAAGGATTGATGAGGTTTACATAAGTATAGCCCATTCACGGTGGCTCTCACATCAAAACAAGTCTGCACATAAAATTAGTCATGTTTATCAATGGAATAGACTTCTCCTTTTGCCACCACCTAGTTAAACCTGGTCTAAGATAGGCATCTTACTCTATATCACCACAAACAGTGATTATTCCATACAGTTTACTTACGTCGTGGCAAGAGTACGGTCTGTGGAGCTGGTGGAAACCAGAAATCCCCCTGGGGTGGGAATATCTGTCTGGCCCCCCCTCCAATCTCCTCGTCGTGTGGGCTGTGGTTTCTTGATGAGCACAGAGTCTTAACCCTAAAACCTTTTCTATATTTGTATGGTTAATGTAAGAAGTTACATATATATTCAGCATTAAACCAATGTGGCGTTGTCTATATTTTAATACCAGATTCCCTATATAAAGTATACTGAATTAATAGTTCTAAGGTTTTAGATTATTCAAATACCTTTTATCTACTAAGTCAGTTTCCTTTTAAAATTATATGGTTTAGTTTCCTACAGATCTCCACTCTTGAGCGTGGGAAGCTCTACTCATCTTAGTCATATTTGTACTTAAGGCATTATTTGAACCGTGTGTTTTGTCTCTAATCTATTATTGTATGGATTCAAACAGTTCTCAAGTGGGGGGTTTTGTTTCACAGTTACCCAACTGTCTTCAAGACTCCTTGAATGTGTCACAAACAGTTTTAGCATGAGGGGGCTTTTATGACCTGCCCCTGTGTCTCCAACTGTCTTCTAAATACAGTTGAGTAAACAGTTTTTGCATGAGGGGGCTTTTATGACCTGCCCCTGTGTCTCCAACTGTCTTCTAAATACAGTTGAGTAAACAGTTTGTGTGGGGCTTTGCCTGAAGGCTCTCCCCAAAATGTCACACAACACTGAAGCCTGCTACTGTTTGTTCCAAACTAATTTATACATACATGGATTTGTTATGAAATACCAGTCAAGGATACCACAAATCCTCACTTTGACAATTTATATTGTCATAAACCAGTATCTTGACTTGATTTCTATAATACTAACCATCCAGTTTAACATAATAACAAAAATCATAAATTTAAAATTGTTCTCAATTTCTAAAAACAATTCTCTCTCTGTCGCGGGCCCTCTGGAGCTTGTTGCCCTTAGGAGCTTGTTGCCCTCAGGAGCTTGTTGCCCTCAGGAGCTTGTTGCCCTCAGGAGCTTGTTGCCCTCAGGAGCTTGTTGCCCTCAGGAGCTCGTTGCCCTCAGGAGCTCGCTGACCTCAGGGGCTCGTTGCCCTCAGGGGCTCATTGCCCTCAGGAGCTCGTTGCCCTCAGGAGCTTGTTGCCCGCAGGAGCTCGTTGCCCTCAGGAGCTCGCTGCCCTCAGGGGCTTGTTGCCCTCAGGAGCTTGTTGCCCTCAGGAGCTCGTTGCCCTCAGGAGCTTGTTGCCCTCAGGAGCTTGTTGCCCTCAGGAGCTTGTTGCCCTCAGGAGCTCGTTGCCCTCAGGAGCTCGTTGCCCTCAGGAACTCGCTGCCCTCAGGGGCTCGTTGCCTTCAGGGGCTTGTTGCCCTCAGGAGCTCGTTGCCCTCAGGAGCTTGTTGCCCTCAGGAGCTTGTTACCCTCAGGGGCTTGTTGCCCTCAGGAGCTTGTTGCCCTCAGGAGCTTGTTGCCCTCAGGAGCTTGTTGCCCTCAGGAGCTTGTTGCCCTCAGGAGCTTGTTGCCCTCAGGAGCTTGTTGCCCTCAGGAGCTCATTGCCCGGCTGGGGCCGGGGCTTGAGTGAAGCAGCGGCCGAGGGTTGAGGTGGCTGGGGCTGCAGTGAAGAGGCTCTTCCGTCTGGATGTAGAACCGGCGTTCGGGGCCGAGGCGAAGCAGTTGGAGGGTCGGCAAGATGGGTTTGAGAGCCTGATGCTGTTCCTCTTTTTTTCTGCCAATTGGCACCTTGGACCATGTATTAGCCTGCATGGGGGTCGAGTAGCCCAGAGTCTCCGGCTTCACCCCCAGAAGAGGTCAGATATCCTCCACTAGCTCATGGAAGCTGAATTTCTTAATACATAGGTATTCCAGCCCTGCACAGCTGAACACACTTAGATCTGATACCATGAACTTGACCTCTGGACCAATCACAGAACACTTATGTCATTCATGGTTCCCCTGGGCTGAGAGAGTACCTACCCTGCAGCAGGAGCTAAAACTGGATTCTAATGGTGCATTCGGTCGGTTTTTGTCAAGTCGGAAATGTTTGGTCATGTGACCAAATGGTATCAGATGTAAGGCAGCAGGTTCAGCAGGATTATTCAACTTTTCCTTCCTGATGCAGTTGGCTTGAGCGATTTTTAGGAATCCCAGCATGTTGACATCATATTTCTGATGATGTCTCATGATACTCCATGTTCATAATAAAATATATTTACACCACAAAAGGTGAAGTGTCAGTGAAAGGTCAGAACGTTGAGCCTGCTTGAGTTTATCACTGGTATTTACCATTTGGTCTGCTGTTGAGCGCAACTTCCTGGTGGTAAAATATGGTGGTCGTAAATATCCGACTTTACGAGTTGATGAGGACCGACCGAACGCAGCATAAGAACTATGACCGTCCTCAGTTCTTGCAGTGTGGACACAAACAAACAAGCTAGTTCCTCCAATATTAGAACTATGAAAACGTTCCTCCAGTCTGAAAGTGCCTGACAGTACCCAACCCATGATGATTTTACTGGGACATGGGTACATTTTCTGATTCTGAGCTGTAAGCCCTACATTTAACTCGTGAAACTCATTTGGATGTAATATCTCAAACAAAAATGCTATGAGCCCAAAAGATTGGTCACTAATTCATTGTCAGTGGAGCAATTACAAAACGTGTCACTTGATGACATCACAAATTCAAGTCTTGCTGCTCTGATCTCCAGGTTAGGGAGACAGTTGTCTTTATAGATATTGACTAGGGCTGTCAGTGTATCGTGTTAATCAGATTAATTAATTACACAGCAAATTATTGCGTTATGAAAATTAACAAAAAATGTATTACAAAAAAAATATATATATTAATAAAGACAGGAGATGTCCAGGCAGGGACGGCGGTCCTTTGGGGCACAGGAGAGAACAGGTTAGAGTAGGCAATACAAGGATGGAATCCAGCAGAGCTTTAGGCAGAGATGTCGTACCTGGGTAGTGGTAATTAATACCACGACAGCTTCTGGTCAGCGTCGAGGAGTAGAAGTAGGCATTCCATCAGGGGAGGATTGAGTGCAGCTGTGAAGAGTGAGGTGCCTGACCGCGTGTGAATTAGGGGGATGGAGTGCAGCTGGGCGTATGAGGGTAAAGGGAGGGGTGGATGAAGAAGGAGAGGATGAGGAGGAGTGTGTAGTGGGTGGAGAGGGGGATGAAGAGGAGCGTGTGGAGAACGTGAGGGGAAAAGGAGGGGGAGTGAAGTATGCCCGTGCTGTGATTATGACAGGACCCCCCCCTCTACGGGCGCCTCCCGGCGGCCCAGGCTTGTCAGGGTGAGCCCGATGAAAGTCCCGGATGAGACCCGGGTCCAGGATCATCGGCCGGGAGATCCAGCTCCGCTCCTCCGGGCCGTAGCCCTCCCAGTCGACCAGGTACTGGAAGCCGCGGCCGCGTCGCTGCACGTCCAGCAACTCCCGGACCACGTAGGCCGGGTGGTCGTCTATCACCAGCGGAGGAGGGGGCTCTGGAGCAGGGGGAGACAGGGGACTGGAGACCACAGGTTTGAGCTGGGAGACATGGAAGGAAGGGTGAATGCGCATATGGGGGAGAGCTGGAGCTTGACAACAGAGGGATTTATGAGGGACAGGATCTTGTAGGGCCCCACGAAACGGGGGGTTAGTTTCCGTGAGACGGATTTGAGTGGCAGGTCCCGAGATGAGAGCCATACCATCTGACCTGGTACATAGGCGGGAGCCGGGGTCCGGTGGCGGTCGGCGAAGCGCCGGTTCTGGTCCGTAGTGCGGAGCAGCGCAGCCCTCATCTCCTCCCAGATCGTCCTGCAGCGGCGGAGATGGTCTTGCACCAACGGCACGGCGATCTCCTCTTCCTGGGCAGGGAACAGCGGGGGTTGGTAGCCCAAAGATGACTCGAAGGGCGACTGACCTGTGGCCGCCGAAGACAGGGAATTGTGGGCGTATTCGACCCACGGCAGGAAGGTGCTCCAGCCGGAGGGGTCCCGGGCTGTCACGCAGCGGAGTGCGGATCCCAGGTCCTGGTTGGCCCGCTCCGACTGGCCGTTGGTCTGTGGGTGGAACCCGGAGGAGAGGCTGACCGTGGCCCCCAGAGCCCGACAGAAGGCCCTCCAGACCTGGGATATGAATTGAGGGCCCCTGTCGGAGATGATGTCTGCCGGGATCCCATGGAGTCGGAAGACGTGGAGTACCATCAGGTCAGCGGTCTCTGCAGCAGAGGGGAGTTTGGGAAGAGCAACGAAGTGCACAGCCTTTGAGAAACGGTCAACAATGGTGAGGATGGCTGTGTTACCGTGTGAGAGGGGAAGGCCAGTGATGAAGTCCAGGGCGACATGCGACCAGGGCCGACCGGGGACAGGGAGCGGACGAAGGAGCCCGGCGGGCGGTCGATGGGAGGCCTTCGCACGAGCACAGACGGTGCACGCCAGGACGAAAGCGCGGGTGTCCTCTCTCATGGTGACCCACCAGAAGTGCCTCTTCAGCAGTGATAGTGTCCGATAGTGTCCCAGGGTGGCACGCAAACCGGGAAGCGTGAACCCACTCGAGCACCTGGGAGCGGACAAGGTCAGGGACAAAAAGCCGGTTAGGTGGACCGTTACACGCTGTGCCTCCCTGACAATGGACTGGATCTCCCAGGTGGCGGTGGCCACCAGACAGGATGTGGAGAGGATGGTGTCGGGGTGTGTGGGACCCTCCTCGGGGACGAACTGCCGGGAGAGGGCGTCTGGCTTGGTGTTCTTGGAACCAGGCCGGTAGGGCAGGGTAAAATTAAACCTGGCGAAGAACAGCGCCCAGCGAGCCTGGCGAGAATTCAGGCGCTTGGCCGTTGAGACGTAGGCGAGGTTCTTGTGGTCCGTCCAAACCAGGAAGGGGACCTCCGATCCCTCCAGCCAGTGCCTCCATTCCTCCAGGGCTAGCTTGACTGCCAGGAGCTCCAGGTTCCTGATGTCGTAGTTGACCTCGGCTGGGGTTAGGCGGCGTGAGAAGAAGGCGCAGGGGTGCAGCTTCTGGTCGGTGGCGGAGTGTTGGGAAAGAACCGCCCCCACTGCGGTGCAGGAGGCGTCCACCTCCACCACGAACTGGCGGGACGTGTCCGGCTGGACGAGGATGGGAGCGGTTGTGAAGCGCCGGCGCAGCTCGGCGAAGGCGGAGTCCACTGCGTCGGACCAGACAAAGGGCACGGAAGGCGAGGTGAGTTGGGTGAGGGGCGCCGCGACCAGGTTGTAGTCCCTGATGAAGCGCCGATAAAAGTTGGCAAACCCCAGGAAGCGTTGGAGCTGTTTGACGTTGGTCGGACGGGGCCAGTCGGACACCGCTCTGATCTTCTCGGGGTCCGCCCGGATCTTGCCGCCCTCAATGATGTAGCCGAGGAAGCCGATGGAGGAGACGTGGAACTCACACTTCTCCGCCTTGACGAACAGCTTGTTCTCCAGAAGACGCTTGAGGACCCGGCGGACGTGCTGGACATGCTCCTCCATGGAGCGGGAGAAGATCAGAATGTCGTCTAAGTAGAAGAAAACGGAGCGGTGGAGTACGTCACGGAGAACGTCATTGACAAGAGCCTGGAAGACAGCAGGGGCGTTGGTCAGTCCAAAGGGCATTACCTTGTACTCGAAGTGGCCGAGTGGTGTCTTGAAGGCCGTCTTCCACACGTCTCCCTCCCGCATGCGGACACGGTGATAGGCGTTCCTGATGTCCAGTTTTGTGAAGATGGTGGCACCTTGCAGGGGCTCAAAAGCAGAGTCGATTAAAGGCAGGGGGTACTTGTTTTTTACCGTGATGTTGTTGAGGCCCCGGTAGTCGATACAGGGGCGAAGGGAACGATTCTTCTTGGAAACGAAGAAGAATCCTTCGCCGACAGGAGAGGAGGAGGGGGTGATTATGCCCGAGGCCAAGGAATCGTGGACGTACTTCTCCATTGATTCTCTCTCTGGGCGTGAGAGGTTGAACAGGCGACTAGTGGGGAGTGGCGCTCCGGGGAGTAAATCAATGGCACAGTCATATTGGCGATGAGGAGGCAGGGAGAGAGCCTGTTGTTTGCTAAAAAACGCTTTTAAATCATGGTAGGCAGGCGGAATTGCAGACAGATCAATGTTCTCATTGGGGGGGTGCGAACCGGCGCCCTCTAGTGGCGGCCGAGCCGATTGCAGACAAGTGACGTGACAGTGGGCGCTCCAGCTGGTCACCAGGCCGGTAGGCCAATTGATAACGGGATTGTGTAACTTGAGCCAAGGCATGCCCAGGACAATGGGATTGTGGGGAGAGTTGGTAACGTGAAACCGAATATTCTCGCTGTGATTCCCGGATAGCAGAAGGCGGAGGGTTACGGTGTGGCGAGTAATCCGTGTGAGAAGTTTCCCGTTTAACCCCCGGGCGTCACGGGGTATCGGCAAGGCGTCAGTAGCGATGTTGTAACGGGAGACTACTCCGGCGTCGATGAGGTTCTCGTCGGCCCCTGAGTCAACCAGGGCGGATAACGGGAGTGATTGGTTATTCAGACACAGCGTGGCGCGGAATAGCATGTTTGGGCCGGAGCTGGGAGCGATATCAAGACTCGAACAGACGCCCAGCGCTACTGTCGAGCCCCGTCGTTTGGGCGAAGCGAGCATGAGGCAACGGAGTGACCTGTTTGGCCGCAGTACAGGCATGCTCCTGTGGCGAGCCTGTGTCTGCGTTCGCTGGGGGGAGACGTGAGCGGTCGAGATCCATGGGCTCGGAGGAACTATTTTCTTCAGCGCGGGCGGCGCGACGAGGCGGACCGGGTATAGGCGAACGAGCGGTGCTAGCTTTCTCTCGACGACGTTCCCGAAGACGCATGTCCAGTTCCCTGGCCAAATGGATTAGCTCGCTCAGGGAGGTGGGTCTTTCTTTGGACGCAAGCTCGTCTTTTATAGCGTCGCTCAAGCCTTGGCGGAATGCGCCTCGCAACAGTGTGTCCCCCCAGTCGGAGCCGGCGGCGAGGATGTGGAACTCGATAGCGTATTCGCTTACACTGCAACTTCCCTGGCGGATCGAAAACAAGCCGGAGGCCCCCTCTGAGCCATCTGGAGGGTGGTCAAACACTTTACGCATGTCGTCGACGTACTCGGAGTACGAATTGCAGAGGAAGGAATTATTAAAGTGGAGAGCGGTGGCCCATTTCAACGCCGCGCCTGTGAGCAGAGCCGACAGGTAAGCTACCTTAGACCTATCGCTGTGAAACGTGTAAGGTTGCTGTTCGAACACCAATGAGCACTGAAATAAAAACGCACAGCATTTGGAGACGCTTCCGTCATAACGCTCTGGTGCGGGGACAGGGGGTTCTCTATGCGGGGGACTTGGTGCAGCGGGGGAAGCGGCTGGTAGGCCCTGCTGTGCCAAGTGTGCCTCGATACAGAGATATTGTGTTTCTCGCTCAACGGAGTCGAGGGCGAGAGCGGCCAGCTGCGCCGTGACGGCGTCTAGGGAGTGAGCGAGTTGGTCGACCCGGGCGGTCTGGCCGTTGATGATACTCACAGACTGCTTCTGAAACTTCTTCCATTCCTCGGTCTCGTGTACAGCTGGTGCTGTCATCGTGGTCGTGGTATTCTGTGAGACTGTGGTCTGGAGCACAGCCCAATTGCTGAATACACAGGAGAGGAGATAGGAGCGGTTTCAAGGGTGTTTAATGAAATGAGCAACACAGGAATTGGGGGGAATAGAACGGGGTTATGTTCTGTCTTGTGGCTGCCGTGGCGGCAGCGAGCGAGCAAGTGGTCCTTGTGCTTGTCTTGGGAACTGCTGGGCTGCAGCGGGTGAGCAAGTGTTCCTCTTCGGGGACAGGAGACGTCCAGGCAGGGACGGCGGTCCTTTGGGGCACAGGAGAGAACAGGTTAGAGTAGGCAATACAAGGATGGAATCCAGCAGAGCTTTAGGCAGAGACGTCGTACCTGGGTAGTGGTAATTAATACCACGACAGCTTCTGGTCAGCGTCGAGGAGTAGAAGTAGGCATTCCATCAGGGGAGGATTGAGTGCAGCTGTGAAGAGTGAGGTGCCTGACCGCGTGTGAATTAGGGGGATGGAGTGCAGCTGGGCATATGAGGGTAAAGGGAGGGGTGGATGGAGAAGGAGAGGATGAGGAGGAGTGTGTAGTGGGTGGAGAGGGGGATGAAGAGGAGCGTGTGGAGAACGTGAAGGGAAAAGGAGGGGGAGTGAAGTATGCCCGTGCTGCTAATAGTGATAATAGTAGTGGAATGGCAGGATTCACTCAGTCAGTAATAATAGTGATGATAGTACACATGGTCCATAGAGTAGTGATAATAGTAGTGGAATGGCAGGATTCACTCATTCAGGAATAATAGTGATGATGATGATAGTATACATCAAGTCAAGTCAAGAGTTTTAATTGTCACGGCATACAGGTATACAATGAAATGCGGGTGGTCTTGCCCGCAACGATGTGCAATACAGTGGTACATATAATAGAATCAAAAGAAGAAACAACATTGTGCAGTAACAGATAGCAGGTAACATGGAGTGACATCTCGGTATCTGTACATAGTTATTTACAGCGCATGTGTGACATGCTAGTTAGCTTTGGTAGTGCAATACACTGTTCCTGTTATTCTAATTTAAAGTGACCTTTCCTTTGGCCATAAGTGTGCGTGTGTGCGACATGAGTGTGTGCCCGCTCATGTTAAAGTGTTAAGTGGCTGCTCGTGTGTGAGCGTGCACAGTGTGCGTGTCGTGTGTGTGTTCATGTGTGCTTGTGTGTGGACAGTTCAATGTTCTGAGCACTCAATGTACATTGTTCATGGCTCTGATGGCCTGGGGGAAGAAGCTGAGCCTAAACCGCTCTGTCCTAGTAGCTGAGATTTGCAGGCGTCTGCCTGACCTCAGCAGCTGAAACAGGCTGTTATTGGGGTGGTGAGGGTCTTTCATTATCCTGCAGGCTCTGGATTTGCACCTCTTGTTGTATAGAACCTGCAGGGGGGGTAGTGCAATACCCGTGGTACGCTCGGCTGAGCGCACCACTTTCTGTAGGGCCTTCTTGTCCTGTGCCGTGCTGTTTCCATACCAGGCAGTGATGTTTCCGGTCAGGATGCTCTCTACAGCTCCTGAGTAGAAGGACTGGAGTATCTTCCCCGATACTCTGAACTTCCTTAACTGTCTCAGGTGGTAGAGACGCTGTTTCGCCTTCTTTACTACTGTGCCTATGTGTGTTGACCATGTCAGGTCCTCTGAGATGTGGACCCCCAGGTACTTGAAGCTGCTCACCCTGTCCACGGTAGCCCCGTTTATCATCAGTGGTGTGTGTGTCTCCTGCTGTCCTCTCCTATAATCCACGATCAGTTCCTTGGTTTTGCCAATGTTCAGGAGCAGGCTGTTGTCCTGGCACCAGCGTTCCAGTACCTCCACCTCCTCCCGGTAGGCCTTCTCGTCGTTGTCCGAGATCAGCCCCACCACCACCGTGTCATCTGCGAACTTCACTATGGAGTTGGAGCTGAACTTGGCCACACAGTCGTGTGTGTAGAGTGAGTACAGCAGGGGGCTCAGAACACAGCCCTGGGGGGACCCGATGCTCAGGGTGATGGTGTTGGAGGTCTGACCCCCCACCCTGACCGCCTGGGGTCTTTCGCTCAGAAAGTCCAGTACCCAGGCGCTCAGGGCGGAGCTCAGACCTAGCTCGATCAGCTTGTCCACCAGTCTGGTGGGGACTATGGTGTTGAACGCTGAGCTGTAGTCAATGAACAACAGTCTCACATAGCCCCCCTTCTGGCGGTCAAGGTGCGAGAGGGTGCTGTGCAGTACCTGGGAGACCGCGTCGTCGGTGGACCTGTTTGTCCTGTATGCAAATTGCATAGGGTCCATATCACTGGGGAGGGAGGCACAAATGTGGTCCTTGACCAGCCTCTCGAAACATTTCATGACCACAGAGGTGAGTGCCACCGGTCTGTAGTCATTTGGACATGCTGGGGAGGGTCCATAGAATAGTGATAATAGTAGTGGAATGGCAGGATTCACTCATTCAGGAATAATAGTGATGATAGTATATGGTCCATAGATAGTACATGGTCCATAGCATAGCAGCACACTTCAGCCAGAGTAGTCAGACAGTCCTAACAGTTCTCAAGTTCTCCAGGTGATTCATTGTGTCACCTGGAGGTGGATTTGGGGTGGATGAGTCTATGGCTAGGCCATGGTTACACTGGGGAATACAGCAACGTTTTTGTTGCTGAATGATTACGTTTGCTGTCCAAGTTAAAAAGAAATGCCGTTTTGGCAGGAAAACGCGGTGTCCTACTGGCAACGCTGAAAAGGTGTTTTTGTTTTGGATACTCGCCAAAACTTGCAGACAATGGCGCCATGTAATCTGCGCAAGCCGGATACGGAGCCGTTCTTGCTCAACGCCCATGCGCAGTAGAGACCTGCACGGTTATTTCCAGTGTTTACAGCAGAGCTGTCCCAAGTAGCTGCGGCTACCATGTGTTGTCAAATTATTGTTATAAGGAGCCCAGTCCAAGCTACAACAGTCTGCATTCCCTTAACAATTGTTTGTATTGAGCCGTATTGTATTGTACCCATTCTGCAATCTGTTAAATAAAGTTTACATCCATTCATTCTGCTAGCATTAACGTTACCAAGCTGCTAGCCACAATGCTATACTGTTATAATGGCATATCCCAATCACGTTAGCACGTAAGCTAACAAACTTCGCTGCTAGCCACAATGCTATACTGTTATACTGGCATATCCCAATCACATTAGCACGTAAGCTAACAAAATCGTCGACAATCTTTTTGTGAGACTAAACTCCGCTCTTGGTGGTCAATTGTGTTGATGTTAGTTTTGTTTCATCAACAAATGAGAGGCAGAACACACAGTGAATGTATCCGTTTTGTTTATTGCACTTTTATTGCACTTTATTTGCTGAAAAATAAATGCTACGTTGGCTAAATGGCTCACGCGAGGCATTTAAAGATGGTGGATTGTTGATTTTTAGCAGGAAGTGTATTGGCACATTCAACTTTTCTGATTGGTTGAAAATGGCCTTCATGTTTGAACTACATTGCCATCTACTGCCACCTACTGCTTTGGCATTGTACTACATGTATATACATCACTGTGCTCAGGAGGCATAAATGATGTCTAACTTGCCTGCCATTACGTAGCGTTCTGAAAAGCGAAACTGAAACTGAAAACTGAAAACGAAAACCAGGCCTAGTGTAACCGCAGCTAAATGTGGTCCTCATCTTGGCTAGGGGTGGGAGGGGTTTTCCAGTATAGTGTATAGTGTATAGTTTTCCATGGGTGTCCAGTGTTTCCCTCGTCCTCCTCTCTGCCACCACCTCTAGTTTAACCAGCTTGAGAGAAGGGGAAGGGGCTAGCCTTCCTCACCAGCGTGTTCAATTTGTCTCTTGTGTTGATGTTACCCCCCACCCGAGTATACCACAGCAAAGAAGAGGACACTGGCTACCACAGACTGCAGTTACACATGTTGAAAAAGACCTGTCAACACATGGCCAAGAATAGACAGCATGGTAAACTTTGACACAGAATTATGTTATTTTATTCCCCTTTGCCCCTATTCAACTATAGTAATGATTGGAGGAAGGCTTTAGACTTCAGAAATGTACTGTTTCACAAGAAAACAAGTACCAAACCAAAGATTATAAACATGATGATGTATGTAAATATGATTTCACAGTTGTAGTTTGTGAATAAACCCCATATAATCCCTGTATCTCCCAAGTTGTTTACCCCAAAAGAGGGGAAATAGACCAAAATAACAAGAACAACTTTCAATCTCAACCCCTTAGTTAATAATAATAGAAATAGATATAATTTAACTAAATCCTAGAATGGTGTTCTTCTGCCTGCCTCTCTGATCTTGTGTAGGCCATAGACCTCCACAGCAGCAACTTCCTATTCTGTTTGTGTAATTTTGCCTAAAGTACAAGATCAGATACAGTTAGTGAAAGGGTTAACCGTCTGTAGTGTGGTAGTGAAAGGGTTAACCGTCTGTAGTGTGGTAGTGAAAGGTTAACCTTCTGTGGTGTGGTAGTGAAAGGGTTAACCGTATGTAGTGTGGTAGTGAAAGGGTTAACAGTCTGTTGTGTGGTAGTAAAAGGTTAACCTTCTGTAGTGTGGTAGTGAAAGGGTTAACCGTCTGTAGTGTGGTAGTGAAAGGGTTAACCTTCTGTAGTGTGGTAGTGAAAGGTTAACCATATGTAGTGTGGTAGTGAAAGGGTTAACCATCTGTAGTGTGGTAGTGAAAGGGTTAACGTAAGGTTATGTATATAACCAAGTTCTATGAATTCTGGTGACGCTCAGCGTCAGTCTGCACACAACTCACTCCAGTGACGTGCACTGAATAAAAACTTCACAATGTACCTTTACATACCAACATCCGTCTGACCACACCCCCATCCGCTACCTACATAAGCAGGGGTGGGGCCACACACTCATCTCCTTCCCAAAAATTTCACCACAAGGAAAGATCAAAGGGCCGCAGTGGCGTCCTGACGCTGAGCGTCACCAGAATTCATAGAACTTGGTTATATACATAACCTTACGTTCTATTTCATTCTGGCCTCCGCTCAGCGTCAGTCTGCACAAGAGGAGCTGAGCGGAAGCCAGAAGCTCGACAAATGTACCCCGCTGAGGCCCCCCACAACAATCAGACCGGGGAGGACCGAGCCCCCCGACCCTCCCTAATGGAGGGATACCCTCCCTATTGGAGGACGGGAGGGAGACGGATCCGACCGTGCGAAGAGGAACTCAAGCAACTCAACGCACAGGGTGAGCAGACCGTGGCTTGACCCCACAACTACGCACACGCACAACCCGCATGCCACCAGGGAACGAACGGAAGGAACAACCCTCGTTACTGCCCCCAAAAATCACGGGGTCAAGAGCAAACTCAACCCCGTGGCAAAGCCGTAGCAGCGGAGCGCGAAGGAAGACCCAGACCCACTGAAGGGACTGGATCCCCTGAAAAAAGGGGGCCCGGAGAGGTCAATGACGCCAGGCATCAAGACCCCACCAGGCGGACACCGCCCCCCACATCGCCAGCGTATTCGGACAGGGCCCCTCCAAGAGCGGGCCCTTTCCCCCCATTAGTACGCCGCCTCGCACACTGACCCTGCAACACAGGCAGTCAGCATGGCCGTAAAGCACTCAAAAGGTTAACCAACGGAAGCGGGCAGCGCACCGGGGAAAACCAGGCAGCAGGCTGTAGACCCGAGCCTGGAGCACTGCGGACGAGACAGGCGCCAAAGGGGTCAACTGAAAACAGCACCCCGGCGGAAGGGGCGTATGCTGGCATTGTTGCGCACCATGACAAAGCCTCCATCAAAAGAAACCCACCCAGAGGGGTCGAGGCAGAGAAGGCTGACACGATTGGCAGACGTCATGAACGTGCAGGGGCACACTCAACCGGGTAACCCGGGAGTTGACGCTGCTCCAACACACCAGGGAATCAACCACCCTCTTGGTACCACAGACGGTGGTTGTTCCTATAACCCCCCAAGAAAAACTCCAAAACACACCTGCGGGTATACACCAGCTATACCGCAGTACAAGTGTTACAGTTTCCAAAAAGGGTTATCCCAGGCCTACGGTTTCAACGAAACATTACTTCGGACCGGGCCCGGCGGCTCGGGAAGCACACAGGGTTACCAGAGGAGGTCCAGAAGACCACCCCAACAGCCCCCTCTTCGCCATGCGTGAGAGAGGATCGAAAGAAAGGAGAACCAGCCCCTTATGATAGTGCCAGGTACAACGTGTACCCAACAAAGGGTCTCCATAACGCCTAACCCTGTGACACCCGGGCCGACCTGGCATTTTTCCCCCCGAAAAAAGCACAAGTCCCTCAGGGTACCAGAACAGCAGATCTGCGTCCCTGGCGGACAACGGGTTAACTGACCTGGACCAGCGCGACCAGAACCAGTCCCGTGCCCTAACCACGCCGACATGCCCACTCCAGGAGGCCTGTATCAGTTCCGCAACCGTTTCTATTTCCGGGGCTGGCCTGATTGGCCGCGACGGCCACGTGATACGCCGTGGCACGCCCCCGCGGCAGCCCCAGCGGCAAGCGCGCTGCCGTTGGCAAAAGCAGGAGAGCGTAGATTTCGCTGTGTATCATTTAATTATTTATGAGAGAGCGTAGATTTCGCTGTGTATCATTTAATCATTTATCATTTAACATTTGAAAGGCATACATTGTTGTCATACAGAAGTACAGAATACTTTTATCCAAAATGCTTCTTACTGTTACACTGTTAGAGACTGTGCTAGACAAATGAATGACTAATTCGGTCAGAAATAACGTTAGTAAGCACTGCTTATATGCTTATTATGTCTGCGGGGTACAGTAAACGTTTCTCCCGGTACATTCTGAAGAGCACACCGCTGTATGTTGGAGAACCAGCGGTCTTCCGCTCCCTCTTACTCGAGTGAGAGAGCCCCTCGCACGGCTTTGCTCTCTCACTCGAGTGAGGAGGAGCGGAAGACCGCTGGTTCTCCAACATACAGCGGTGTGCTCTTCAGAATGAGAGAGCCCCTCGCACGGCTTTGCTCTCTCACTCGAGTGAGGAGGAGCGGAAGACCGCTGGTTCTCCAACATACAGCGGTGTGCTCTTCAGAATGTACCGGGAGAAACGTTTACTGTACCCCGCAGACATAATAAGCATATAAGCAGTGCTTACTAACGTTATTTCTGACCGAATTAGTCATTCATTTGTCTAGCACAGTCTCTAACAGTGTAATAGTAAGAAGCATTTTGGATAAAAGTATTCTGTACTTCTGTATGACAACAATGTATGCCTTTCAAATGTTAAATGATAAATGATTGCATGATACACACTGAAATCCTGCGCTCGTGCATCCTGCTTTCCATCGCCGCCGCGACAATATTATTAAACAGCGGCTCTGTCATTGAAGTGGGAAAAGTGAGCCGTATTGTATATTAGTACATTGCATAGTATATTGTATAGCGTATGGTAACTCAGTGGGGAAAGTGATGACAATTTGCTGCTGCGGCGTTGTTGCCGCGTCCTGGGGCTGCCGCGGGGCGTGGCCGCGCCTGCCCACGTGGCCGTCGCGGCCAATTAGGCCTACCCCGGAAATGGAAACGGTTGCGGAACTGATACAGGCCTCCAGGAGAGGGGGTAGGTATTAGTGTTGTCACGATACTGGAATTTCGACTTCGATACGATACCTTGAAAAGTATCGATACTTCGATACCATTTCGATACCAAAAAAAATATATATATTTTTTTTTAAACAAATTTAGCTTTTGTTGCTGGTTGATTCTCCTCAGCTTCTCTCTGGTACTATAAGAGAAGATAAATATAACACTTTTAAAACCCTTTGTTTATCTTTAGATCACACATTTAAAAATAACTGTTCATCTCACTTCAATCATTTTTATTGCAAATGCAGAACATGGTATTTTCTCAAGCAGACAGATGTAAACACTGTAATCTGTGTTGCATGTACCTGACAAACTGAACTGTTTGTATTACAGTTAGTAACAGTTTCGATTTTTATTTAAAGATAACGAGAGCGAGCGAGAGAGAGAGAGAGAGAGGCTATGCTCGGAGCATTTTAGTAACGTTACATTTTCAACAAGATTGCTGCTATTTAAACACTTGATGGAAACGGGGTAACGTTAACCTTATGTCGACTGTAGTATTGTATGACCTCGATATAATGTTTAAACGTTAACGTTACTCCGTTTCCATGCAGTAATTATAACGGTGGCCAGCTAAGCTAACGGAGCTAACGGCTAGCAGTAGCTAACGTTAGCTGATAGCTGTAACGTTACAATGAATCAGCTGTTGATATTATGCGCCATCAGTAGACAACGTATCATGTATTAAACTAGAGTTAATGGTTTAATGCTTCAGTCACAGTGACGTTGAAAGAGCAGCTGTCACGAACCTCTTTCATTTCTTTATGGAGAGCCGCGCTGGCACTGCTAAAATGTTTATTTACAAACTGAAGACGGCTCTGTGACTCTGTGAGGGGGAGGGCTGGAGCAGGCGGAGGGGCAAGCGCGCTCTGAACAGCGTGTCAACAACTTGCTGTAGAACACTCGCCAGCTGGTACCGATACTGCAGAAAGTATCGGTATTTCGGGAAATGAGTATCGAAGCCGTTTTAAATATTCAGTATCGATATGTATCGATACTTCGATATTTTTGACAACACTAGTAGGTATGCGTGTTGATCTAAAAACATGAAAAGAAGGCGCCACCCAGACGGTCCCATTTGTACCACGCTCAGTGGCCCACCCCAATGTTCTGATCTATTCCGTTAACATCCCCCAGATATGAACGAGAATTCATCGAGACAACCTAGTAAACTGGCGCTCGGAAGAGACAAAACTCCATCCCAGTTGCCCTATAAAAACGCTGTTTTAATAACGAGCAACCAAGGCGTACTAGCCCCCTGCGTGATTCTTATCAGAAACACCCCGAGCCAGCACTATGTACGCGTCGAGACCCAAACACATCAATGGATAGTCTAGCAAGACACCAGACATTGTTCCTCCAAGTCGCCTGGGAGAACGACAAGGAGCCGTCGTGCTTCATGTTCTCTCCTCTTTTTATTTAAAAAAGAAAGAAACACACGTGACACAGCTGAGGGTAAATTTCTTTTACATTTTTACATCCCGCCACCCTCGCCACAGGGAGGAGACGGGAATCCCCAGAGAGACTTCCCACGCGAGCTGTATAGATTGAAAAGAAATATTGCAACATTGAGCTATGTAACACTTGGGTTAGGGCTCTCCGAGGAGGAGGCACTGAACCAATACACACTCAATAATCGAATTGAATCGAATACACACACAATAGAGCAGAACTCCTTTTTTTTTAAGTTCTACTCACCTTGACAATCTGAGGAGGACGCTCTGAACTCTGAGGAGGCTCCCTCATTGGGAAGGAGAGTCCGAACTCACAGAAGGCACTTCTCCCTGAGGAGGAGCTTCGTGAGGAGGAGCTCTGACAACTCCCTGAAACAGATCCATAACATGGACCTGAACAACCCACGGAAGTCTTACCAATAGAGACGCGCTCAGTGACGTACCCTATGGCGGGGAATTTCCGCGGTGCACACGCCCAATCTTTCACGGCGTGGGACCAGGAAACTCCCTCCCCCCCCCCCCCCCCCCTTACCCTGTAACGTGCCAAACAGCAACGTGACAGGAACCTTGGAGGACAGGGGGTTTTAACCCCTGACCAATCAGAAAAGGGGAGGAAAGGATTACCAGTTCACCCCTTTACGACCCCTCACCCATGATACGATGTAATGACAAGTAGAGCATGAGACAGTCATAGCATGCTACATGAAGCATCTAACAGCCTCACATAGCTCATGTGCTAACCTACTACCTGAGTTTTACTAAGGAAAAACACAGAACAGAGAGGGCCCCTTTAAGAGCCCCGGTCCAGACTTACACATGTGCTTCTGTGGGCCAAACCTAACCCAGTTGTAGATCACAACGACACACACAACCCTTCATCACAACAAAAAATGGCAAAAGTACACTCTTACTACAGAGGAACGCCGTTTTTCATAACGAGAGAAGACAGAAGTCCTCGAAATAGTTTCTCAAGCGGAAAGCACAACCCCAGCAACTTAAGCTGAGGGTTACATCGTATCCCCACAAACACAGTGACACAATATATTGTAACCAAACATGTCTGAGAGGAGGGGGGGAAGCCCCAGGGAAAACCGGGGGGTCACCCCTCCTATCTTACCCTTGATACGACCAAGGCGAACAGGCACCTCTGTTAATGTGTGAACATGCTGTTCATTGTCATCACAGGCTGAGAAAAAAGATTCATTCCTCAATCACATGTCACTAAGCATAGCTTTACAGGTTTAATTAACCCTCTTAGTTGTGAGTTCACCCACGGTACAACGTTACATGAACACACATGTTCTCATCACAACCAAACCAGCTCATTTTTACACACGTAAAAAACAACGCAGATTTACTACAGAGAGAAAAGCTATACCCGTGACAAGACAATTCACACACAACACGCGTCGTATCCTCAATGTATTGCAGCAACACATGTTTTGGAAACATCGTTATTACAAAACATTTAGAAGGGAAGAAAAGAAGAAGTGTTTAAAGTCCGGTCAGGACTCCTACCTTCACCCTGAGCGCAGGCCGAGAGAACAGCAACACTGGTTAACGGGACACCGAGTTGAACCCAGCATCTCCTGCGTTGGTGACGAGGGTATGTCCGCTACGGCTACGCCACCCAGCCGCCGTTCTCCATGTTGACGAAGTCCTCGCTGGCACTGGCACCCGGGTGTAGGGTCGACTAACATCCTCTGTCAAAGATGACGTCGTAGTCAGAGTGTTTAAGGCATGTTATAGTCACAGTAACGTTTCAACAGTGTAGCATTAAGCTAACAGCCGTCCGACTGATAGTAACAAGCTAACGTTTACTAGCCTAGTGAACACAACGAGCTAGCGCCGCAGCTAACAGCTGACTGGCTAACAACAGTAGGCCACAAACTAGCATGCCAGCTAAGCAGCTATCACCTGAACTGTACACAACGACATAACAAGCCACACTTCAGACAGGCCGCTGTCCAAGTCCCTCCCCATCCTAAGAGGGAAGAGAAAAAGAAATGTCAAACACAGTTTTCAACAGTGATTTACCAGACATACAGCGGAGCCGGCACAAATTCCCATCCGGGCTGCAGCCGACTTGAGCATGGAACTCCCGATAATGAAGATCCTATGCCCACATTTCCTCGTTAGGGTGTACTTCCACATTTATGTGAAAGATGGGGCCTGCACGGGACAGAGAAGCATCCGCTCGTCCAGAGAATCCCGGGTTTTAACCAGGTCTCGTTCGCGGCCCACTAGGTTGACCATCATGGGCGTCAGACCAAGATCCTCCGTCCGCCGCTTAAGAAGCCGAGCAGAGGACCCCAGTCCGGGGTCGGCGTTCATAAAATTGTCAGCTAACCCCCATAGCATAAACAGACAACCAGTGCTCGCAAGCAAAACAGTACTCACCCCACCCGGAAGCAACCGATTTCTCACAACAGCCGCAGCAAGGAGGACTGCAGTCGGGGAGTATATCAGCGGCGCGAGCCCCTAATACGAAAAAGCCGGTGGAGGTCAGAATGATCATCATCTTCCAGACACTCCAGTGACGAAGACACTATCGCCGAAAATAGTGAGAGAGAAAATAAAGATATAATGTCAACGTATCTCCTTGTTCTTCTGTTTTCCTTTCCTCAGACTAAATATTTTCTCCACGTCAAGTGGGGTATATAACAGGCACTATCTTGTGGATGAAATTTGAGAAGGAGATGAGTGTGTGGCCCCACCCCTGCTTATGTAGGTAGCGGATGGGGGTGTAGTCAGACGGATGTTGGTATGTAAAGGTACATTGTGAAGTTTTTATTCAGTGCACGTCACTGGAGTGAGTTGTGTGCAGACTGACGCTGAGCGGAGGCCAGAATGAAATAGAACAGTCTTGTATGGTAGTGAAAGGGTTAACCATCTGTAGTGTGGTAGTGAAAGGGTTAACCCTTTGTAGTGTGGTAGTGAAAGGATTAGCCTTTTGTAGTGAAAGGGTTAACCATTTGTAGTGTGGTAGTGAAAGGGTTAACCATCTGTAGTGTGGTAGTGAAAGGGTTAACCCTTTGTAGTGTGGTAGTGAAAGGATTAGCCTTCTGTAGTGAAAGGGTTAACCCTTTGTAGTGTGGTAGTGAAAGGGTTAACCTTCTGTAGTGTGGTAGTGAACGGTTAACCTTATGTAGTGTGGTAGTGAAAGGGTTAACTGGCTGTAGTGTGGTAGTGAAAGGGTTAACCGTATGTAGTGTGGCAGTGAAAGGGTTAACCATCTGTAGTGTGGTAGTGAAAGGGTTAACCCTTTGTAGTGTGGTAGTGAAAGGGTTAACAACGCCATGGACTGTACTCACTACTACATGGTAATTCCTGTTCAAACATGGAACACTTTGCAAGGATCACATTCGGAAGCCTAATGATTTCCGTATTGTCTTCTAAAATATACATATTAGTGCGGTATATGACATGTCATTTGGATTAAACGCTGCGCTACTGGGTCAGTGGCAACCTTTACAGGAATTCAATAGACCTCTGATGTTCTCCGAAAACACCAAAGGCCTGGAATGTGCCCTGGAATGACTGTCAATAAATCCCTTTTGTTGCTTCGTTACGCAACCTCAAAAGATATCCCTAGATACTGAAGCCGTCATTAAGAAAAAAAGAACAAAAGTTATGTAACTTTGTAAGGCCAGAGTGTAACCTGAATAAGAAAATAAATGTTTCCAGCACATGCACACTCTAACAGGACAAAAGCAAAGACTGTTGCAATAGCCACAGTAGTTACAGCAATACAATAAAAATATATATATGTATTTAGCTCCAGCTGTGAATTACTGCATTCCCCTTCACTGACACATAAACATGTATTTGATTGAATTGTATTCATCATATTAGATATGATAAATAGATACATTACTCATTATTTAGCATGGCAGTGATAGTTTTTCTTAAAATAGCAGGTGCCTCCCTGTGTTTCTTCTGGGAAGTTTGTTCTAGGAAGTAGCTCTGCGGGAATGAACAAGGGTGTGTAAATCTCCACTATGTCACACTGTTAGCTGACTCCGTGGAAATAAATAGGCTGCCCGATGGTAACAGTATATGGTTCTGACTGTAGTCTCTGTAGTAGTTAACACCAATATGCACACCGCCAGGCATCTGCATACACACACCATTGACAGATACACACACACATGCACACACACACGCACACACCACCATGCATCTGCATACACACACCATTGACAGATATACACACACACACGCACAGACACACGTGCACACACACACCACCAGGCATCTACATACACACACATCACACATGGTGTAGAGATAAGCATGTGAGCTTTGCTCACACACAGTGGCAGACATGTGTATATTCAAATGTTATGGTCCTGTATATAGGCTACAGCCATGTGCCGTTTCTGCCAACACTCCTGTAAACAGCACTCCTGTAAACATCACCACCAACATCACATGTAATGCCTTTTCATTGATGCCATTTTTTTTTTTTATTAAAATATAATTTGAATCTTCGCTTTTTATGTTTGTTGTTGTTGTTATTGTTATGTTTGTTGTGAATTGTATTGTGAGAATCCTTGTGAAATGCATTTTGACAGATTAAACTGAGAACTCTCGGTGCCCCGGACGCACAGTGGTCACAGTAGAGGTTTTATGAAGTTAGAATGAACTTTTCCAGAATGCATTAAAAACCCTTAACGATGAGCGGTCATAGCCAATGTGTGGTATTATTTTATGCATGAAAATGCCAACCTAGCACATTTCCATTCCACCAGGTGGCCCGACAGGCCTTTTGTATAGACCGTGTTGAATGAATGGCACGGGATGAATGGTAATCCTTCTTATCTTCGCCAGCAACAACTCCCAGGCACACCTCCTGCAGGGCCAATCCAACCGTGGATAGGAGGAGTCGTGTTTTCTTGAAAGGAGAACCCCCTGTGGTGTTGAGGAGCTATTGATTGAGGTACAGTCACCTCCTCTGAGGAATCTCACTACTTGATGCCGATTTACAATGCCTGACCCTATTCCATTTGCCCTATAGTAAACTCCTGCGGTAGTAACGCTACTCCACTCCTCTCATCAGTGTAATGTAGGGGCATGTTTTCCTACTAAACCTGCGATTGCACCATCACCACTTCTGGCAGGCAGTGAATGCTTTGCGTAATGTTTGCTGGAGTTGGGCCTATGTGTAAAGGCCAGGGGGTGAGAGAAGGGGAGAGAGAGCCTCCGGTCACAAGGTTTTCTCTTGAAAACAAACCTTACAAGGATTTAACCAAGACACCCTTGGTACACAATGGTCAAACAATATACAGAGAACCGGTATACAGTTTCAGGATTATGGGATGATCCACCTATCATATAAAGATAAAGAATAGCATGTGATACGTTATCTTGCATAGTAACTCACTATACATGTTGTCCTCCTGAAGAAGTAATTGTAAGTAATGGCCAGTAGCCATTGTATTCAGATGTAGTGAGAGAGATTGTACACACCAAGGGAGAGTGTACACAGGCACTTTTTGTTTTGTCAAATATTTTCTCTGAAATCCAATAAACCAATAAAACATTTGTTGCTAATCACAGGTGGAAAGTAACTCAGTACTTTTACTCTAGTACTATAAACTATACCTATATATACTCTATACTTTACTTGAGTATTCGCATTTGGGGGGATTTTGTACTTCTACACCACTACAATTCAAAGCAAATAATAATAATTATTATTCTACACTTGCAACTAGAAGGGTGTACTCAGTAGAGCACAAGTCTTCACCAGGCGACTTTTTTCTGTCTCACCACACATTTCTTCTGTCTCTCTCACAGAGCAAACAAACACCAGCAATGACTGTTAATTATAATTATCTGTATCCAAACACACTCACACAACAGAGATCATCCACTGTTTACGGGAAAGAAGAATCCCATACGTGTTGACAAGTCACTAGCTTACCAAGGACAGCTGTCAGACAGTAACCTACATATTAGACAGGGATTAAGTGTAGGGGGTGTGACAAACATAGACCAATGAAAGCAGAGCTCCCCACACAATTCCTATTACACTAGTACGCTATTGCACTATAACAATATTACACACTATTACACTACCAAACTATTACATTATTACACACTATTACACACTAGTATAGACTATTACACAATTACACTATCATAATATTACACACTATTACACTATCATAATATTACACACTATTACACTACCACACTATTACACAATAGTACACTATTGCACACTTAATTAGGTATGGGGACCAATGAAATAGACCAATGAAAGAAGTAGTCTATACAGCGTTAATTGACACCTCCAATCTCTCCAACAAACTATTTGAGATATGAAAGGGGGCAGGGCTTATTTCAATGGACAATGATGGAAATTCATTCATAAATATTTTAATGCACGACAATAGGTTCACAACAATCTTGTGTTCGAAATTTGTATCCTGAATATATATTTCAATGGACAATGATGGAAATTAATTAAAATAAAATGCTTGTCATTTACCAATTTGATAAATATCACAGAATTCCACGTCCCTGGCCTGCTGGCAGCCTATGTGCCAAGTTTCATCCACCACGGCCTTGTCGTTGGTGAGATTTGCTCCGGATAGACAGACAGACAAACACACACACACAGCCGATTACATGATCTCTTCCCAGGTGTTCCGCCTGCCCTGGTGGAGATAATTATAGTTACTTTTCATAATAAATGTATATAGTATAATAGACACAAATATATGCAACTAATTCATACGAAAAAAAATGTCATACAAACAATGTTCTTTTTAACTTCGAGGCAACCAACTCAAAGCGGAAGCCATCAGGACGAGCATGACTGGACTACCAACCCTCTCTAGATAGAGGTTGATCCAGTAAAGATAGAATGCTTCTTTCTATTGAAATATGAGCTGAACAAGACCTTTCACTTTTGATACTTGAGTACTTTAAATGTAGAATGTGTAATGCCGTCAAACAGCAACATCTAGGCAAAATATTCCCTCTTGGTACTGCACTTTCTTTAAATTTTTTGTTTTGGTCTGATGTGTTGGTTGGAGTTGAATGAAGATGGGGGGGTTGCTATTGCTGGCCACACCTCAGGTAAGAGTGACATACAGTAGATGCTTTCCAGGCTCTTTGAGTGTGAGCTGCCACTAGGGGCAGAGTGTCTAACCATGAGTGAATCAAGTTATGAATGAATGAATGAATGAGTTTCAAGTTTGTTTATTATTTGTCACAACAAAATACAGAATATTTTATGATGAAATGCTTGTTTCTGTATAAATGTGTGACTGAGTTAGTGACATGGCTGGTCAATGAGGTGCTTCATCTAGCAATAGCAATCCCTATTGCAATCCCCACTGCAATTTCATCGACATCATTTGTAATTAACACAAGGATTCCGTGTCTTCCGCTGACATCACTGCAGGACATATTCAAGCGCAATAACTGTCAAACTAAATCAATGTGTTCAAAGCGCTTTACAGTTTTGAGATATGTGGGAATTTATGTACAAAATAAATACATAATGTAAGTGCCCCTTAAGGTAAATGGTTTGGGTATTTCTTCCACCATGGGTGCTTATAGATGAGGATAATACCATCCCCATTCAAGGCCTCTCAACACTCCCTTACTCATAATCCATTGAAATATTCAGGTGGCATACTTTTACCCTGCGTGAGACAACAATGCTTTGATCATTCGCAGTGCTAATTAGCGAGGCGGGCGAGAGAGCATATGCTACATCCTCAAAGAGACTTCATTAACACCGTAGCGGCATAACCGGCATAACCTCCTCAGCAGTCTCCAAAACGTGCTGTTCCTCTCCGGTCACGATTCACAGGAGAGCATGCCACAGTTCATGTGGGTCATTCATTGGTCACTAATATTTCCTTTTATATTGGAATATATTTCGATATTGTGTATTGTGTCTATGTACAGTATTGTATTGTGCAGATAATAGAGTAGAATAGAATATAAATTCTTTATTCATCCCAAGGGAAATTTGGCACTACAAATCGCTCACAGTAAACATTTAGGTAGACAAAAACAAAAGTCATGAATAAGAATAAAAATAAGACTAAGAATAAAATACGGTCTGGGATATACATTTTCTATGTTATGTATATACATTCTAATATAAAATATACAGAAATATACAGTAAGTGTACAGTAAAAGTGTAAAATTGTACAATGTCGGTTTAAAAGTAAAAGTAAAAGTGAAGATAGTACTGTCTGTAGTAACATTGCTCTCAGTGGAATTTCCCTTGATAAATAAAGGTATCAATCAATTACGGTTGCCCTCAACTACAGCTCAACTAGAATGTGTCGACTAATCAATTAGTTGATCAAATCCGACAAAGGTGTGTTTTCTCCATGCAGAATGGCCTCATTAAATCTGGTGCTTACCAGAGATGTGCTTATCATTTCAAATCTAGTGCTTAACCAGAGATGTGCTTATCATTTCAAATCTAGTGCTTATCGGAGATGTGCTTATAATTTTTCAGGAAATAACTAATCAACATAGAAATACGCTGTTATTTTTTTAAACCACTCGTGTGTACGGAGTATTATTTCTTTTAAAACCTCTGTGTCAAAAATACCAGTGATCGTGTGGACTGGGCCTAATTCTTAACCACCAAACCCAGCATGGACACTAGCACAGTGTGTATTATAACTCTTAACCACCAAACCCAGCATGGACTCCAGTCTCCAGCACAGTGTGTATTCGCGACCACTGGGCTGAGGCTGAGGTTACACCTTTCGTATCATTTCGTATTGTTTTCTTATACGTATCGCCGCGACTTCATGCGCCTCGAGTCACACTTTCGTTTTTTTTCCGTTTTTGTCAGCCGAGCACACTGATGTAGTACACTGCCAAAGCAGTAGGTGGCAGTAGGTGGCAAACATGAAGGCAATTTCAACCAATCAGAACGAATGTGCCAATACACTTCCTGGTGGAAGCTCCAGCAAAGAAAATGTCAATAAGGCAGGCGCCTATGCCGCGCCACCATCTTGCAATGCAAGATGCACTCAATGCAGCAATAATTTTTCAGCAAAGCCTAATAAAAGTGCAATAAACAAAACGGATACATTCACTGTGTGTTCTGCCTGTCATTTGTTGATGAAACAAAACTAACATCAACACAAGTGACCACCAAGAGCGGATAGTTTAGTCTAAAAAACGATCGGTAGCATTGTTAGCTGCATGCGTCAATGGAGTATGCCATTATAACAATATAGCATTGTGGCTAGAAGCTAACGTTAGCTCACGCTACTTAGCCAGCATCAAAACTGATGATATCGCGAGCTATCAGTAGTTAGATAACATTAGAGACAACGCTGTGTGTATTAAACAAAGGTGAATAGATGACTGGGCCATTTTGTTTAATGCTTGTTAAGTTGAAAGAGGAACTCTGAGCTAACAGGGTCTGAATCCTGATAGCTCACGTTAGCCAGCTGCTCATGCAATCGGTAATGCTAGCAGAATGAATGGATGTAAACTTTATTTAACATATTGCATATGGGTACAATACAATACGGCTCAATACAAACAATTGTTAAGGGAATGCAGACTGTTGTAGCTTGGACTGGGGTCCTTATAACAATAACTTGACAACACATGGTAGCTGAAGCTATTTGGGACACGGAGCTCTGCCTCTGTCCCAAACACACACACTGTTTTCGCAACAACTGCTCC